>NW_026926328.1:0-268414 GCF_032062105.1 Saccostrea cuccullata
CTTTAATGGGAAATTTTTAAAAACACAGAAGCATGCTGCTGAACAAGGAAGAAAAGCTATGTTTGCTATTTCAAGTAAATTAAAGAGGTATGAATTTAATGTAGAAACTCTTTGTTCAATTTTTGATACATATGTATGTAGCGTATTACTTTATGGAACTGAGATATGGGGTTTTCATAGATGTTCTGACGTAGAAAAGGTACATTTAAATTTCTGTAAAAATACTCTAGGTGTGGGGAAGAAAACCTCAAACAGTTTGATTTATTCAGAGCTCGGGCGTTTTCCATTAGCAGTTACAATGAAATTAAGAATATTTAAATATTGGATCAAATTGAGAACAACTGAAAATTGCATTCTTAAGTCTTGTTATGAAAGCATGGTATTACATAATGACAAATGGATTTTACAAATTAAAAAAGAATTGTCCCTTTTAGGTCTAGGTCAACTTTGGACAGAAGATAATTTAAACAATAGATCTTATCTCATTATAAAACAACGACTGTTAGATGTTTCTAAGCAAGCTATAATAGAAAATATATCAAACTCTTCAAAGTGTAATTTGTATCAACATTTAATTGACAATTTCTGTTTGCAATGGTATTTAACAAAACCTATTGACAAAAAATTAAGACAACTACTAACAAAATTCAGGTTATCAAATCACACGTTAAATATTGAAACAGGTCGACACCATAACGTACCTAAGAATAATAGATTATGTACATGTTGTAATCTCCATGATATAGAAGATGAATTTCATTTTATTTTGAAATGTCCATTGTATATTGATATAAGAAAGAAATTTTTGAAAAAGTATTATTATACTAGGCCTAGTGTCTTTAAATTAATTCAGCTGTTAAGTTCAAATAATATTAAAGATCTCGTAAATTTGGGTAAATTTTTGAATGAAGCAATATTGTTAAGAAAAAATAAAATTGATGTATAGAATTATTCCCATGTATGTGTACTTTACGTTCACTCTCTCTGTATGTTTTTTTTCTTTTTGTTATTATCATGTTTGTAATGTTGTATTACTCTGATGGGCCAGTTGGCTTAAAGAAATAAAGAAACTGAAACTACCCGTGCGTGTAAATTGTCCTCATTATATGCAATATTGTCCGATGATTTGACAAGCACCGAGGCGGTATGCCCCTTTCTAATTATTTTCATCAATTAATTTGCCAATAAAGAGAGAACTGTCATTTTATCTAACCGTGGGCCGCATTTCATTTCCGGAATTTTGGTCAATTATCAACTTTTCATTTCCGACATTTTTTAGTTTTCATTTCCGACATTTTTTTGTTTTCATTTCCGACATTTTTTAAATACATATGTAGCCTATAGTACTTAACAGATTTGATAACTTTAATTATGAAAAATTCAAAGGAATAAATCGTAAATAAATCACTGAAATCCAATTTTGTAAATATATCAGTGAATTGGACATAAGTATGGTGCTGTCACTAACATTTATTTAAGTGAACATTAAATGTGGTAAAAAAGTTTTACACTTATTGAGCTCTTTTACCTTGTCTTAATGCTACATGTATCTATACATGTATACTAGATGGTTTTTTTTCTTCATTTTATTAATATTTTTGGATAAATACTTTTAAAATTCTATTTTTTTTTAATTAGAAAACATTGAATTGCCGCATAGGTAAATTCCGGAAATGAAAAAAAAAAATAATGTCGGAAATGAAAACAAAAAATTCCGGAAATGAAATTTAAAAAAATGTCGGAAATAATATGCATATTTCTGGAAATGAAATGCAGCGTAACCGTGTATCGACACGGGCGATAACTTAAACTCAGTGTATTTACTAGAAAGTTCCAAACGTAAACTCTGCGTGTCAATTTTAGGTGAGAAAAAAACCAAACGTTGAGGAAATTAGTTATATTTTTTCTTCATTTGGATCATTCTTTAGGTTAAAAGGCAACCTCAAAATGTTTGTTATAATTGATTTAGATTTTTTTCAGTGCAAATCCTTTTGTATTTTTATCAAAATTGTTTCGGAGCGATTTTGCAATCGCTTGCCACGTTTCGAGTATATTGGTGGTATTCTAACTGGGCATATTATTTGAAACATAACCTGTTATGAAAATCTTCAGTGATTTTTATTTTTAGCACCAGTGACAATTCGCAAAAATTTAAAGCGTAAAAATTAATCAACAGCTTTTTTACCCAAATTCGCAAAAATAAATCGACGTAAAAATTTCCAGATTTACGGTAATCATTTAAATCTCAATACTCTATCTAAAAGTTTATGGTATTTTAACCCTGATCTGTGCTCACTATCAGAGACCTTTAATTTTTGTTAAAATATTAAGTTCAAACAGTAAAATCAAAATTTTTCTGACTTTTTCATAACTAATATTTTGTTATACAATAAGTATATCTTAAACCATTCATTCTGACAAAAACGCCATAGTCTACAAATGTTTTGGACAACCCTCGTATATACGAGGGTATATTACATATTACAATATTCAATAAAAATGCAAGATGTCATTTTAAATTAAGAAAAGTACATTATGCATATTCCTCATACATGTAGTTTCAATCTCTCAAGGCATTCCCTTTTACCCTTTACACATGTCAAAGGCCTTTGTTCCCATGATCAGAAAACCGCAGCATAGGCTACTGTAGGGATGAATATCATTTTGCATGACATATCTGAAATTGTACAATATTTCTTTGATTGTTTTCATGTGATTCGGAAATTAAAAGATCTTTCAATGGCTTAGATCTAACTAATATAAGCGATAGAAAAGTTCTGTTTACTTTTTTCTTTAAAATCTTATTTATTTCTCTTAGCTTGTGAGCAACTGTGTAGTCGTGCAGTCAGGCATAGTAAATATACCCTGATCACCAACATTTGATGAATGCGAATGTATGTTCAGGAATCTACGTATTTAGAAATTCATTTGAAGCATAAATTCGAAATTTTATATAATTTATATTAGTTTGCGAGTTATCAATTTCACACATCCTAAACTTAGGTAAAAATCAAGGAAGTGATTCTTTTTATAGAGAGCTACACATTTTTGTCCTATACTCGGCACTCAGGGCAACTGAGCAGGGAGGGGTATTTTTCCTGTCAGCACCTACTGCGACACGGTTTATACGGTCTCGTCCTAAGGACCGGTCTCCATGTCCAAAGTGGGTTTAGAACCCGCTACGTAAGGATCAACTCCTTACTTTGCGACTCTAGAGCAGACGCTCTTACTACTGTGCTACGCGGGCGACCATATTGAATAATTTTGAAAGTGCACCTATGGTAGTCGCCGCAACTAAAGTTATATGATGGATACGCATTGTCATACACTTACACGCTTCCCCTTCATTTCATTAAAGATATTTGTGATTTACAAACACATTCTCATAGAATTTCCTCAAACAAAACCTTAGCTTGTTTTTTGAAATATAAAACTGTTAAGTAATTCAAGCTAGATACATGTACATGTAGCTTATCAGCTGGGATTCTGATAATCATTATACCCGCACTTTCTAAAGAAAGTTCGGGTATATTGTTGTTACTCATGTCCGTCCATCCGTCCGTCCGTCTGTCACACTTTTCTTCCCTGAACTCCTCCTACATTTTACACAGTAGCTTAATCATCTTTTGGGAGATGGTTGGTGGTGTCATGTAGATGTGCAGTAAGGTTTCGGAATTTTGATTTTGCCCCGGGGGGTCAAATGGGGGTCGAAAAATGACGTTTTTTATACAAAAAGCCCCTTCTTCCCTGAACTCCTTCTACATTTTATTCAGCAACCTAATCATCTTTTGGGAGATGGTTGGTGGTGTCATGTAGATGTGCAGTAAGGTTTCGGAATTTTGATTTTGCCCCGGGGGGTCAAATGGGGGTCGAAAAATGACGTTTTTTTATGCTAAAAGCCCCGTCTTCCCTGAACTCCTTCAACATTTTACTCAGCAGCCTAATCATCTTTTGGGAGATGGTTGGTGGTGTCATGAAGATGTGCAGTAGGGTTTCGGAATTTTGATTTTGCCCCGGGGGGTCAAATAGGGGTCGAAATTGACATTTTTTATGCTAAAAGCCCCGTCTTCCCTGAACTTCTTCTACATTTTACTCAGCAGCCAAATCATCTTTTGGAAGATGGTTGGTGGTGTCATGTAGATGTGCAGTAAGGTTTCGGAATTTTGATTTTACCCCGGAGGTCAAATAAGTAGCCTGATCATCTTTTAGGAAAGTTAAATATTTTGAAAATTAGGTAAACATCAACATAATAGGGTTAAAAATCATAGCATCTTAGGAAACATCTTCAATTCTTACTAGATGCTGTCATGAGACAGTAATACCCGCACTAGGGTGTTTGCCTCTAAATATACACTCATTCATATTGGACTTTCCAAGGAAGAAGTCAAAATAATTCTATAATTATCACCGTACATGTATTCGTCAAATTGAACATAAAATTTTCAGATGACCATATCAACTCTGAGCCTCACATATGTATTTTAAAATACTTAATTCATAACCAGTCTGAAATAACAGAATTTAATTAATGATTGAAGTAAATTACTTAATTAGATTCAAATAAATAATTTCCCCATAATTTGGAACTTTTTAAATTTACTTTCTCAACGACATAAAATATTATTTTAGTACAAAGCGTTTTTGATGAATTTATCAAAATGTGCAAACTGATTTAAGTATTTGGTCGGGAAAAAAACCCATTGAAAATACAACCCTTTTAATTTGTAAATGCCTATCCCCCCCCCCCCCCCCCCACACACACACACACTCTCTCTCACTCTCACATTTTTTAAAAAAACATAGTTTAGTTTATTATGATAGTTTGAAATTTGTTCTTGTACTAAACAGTTTTATTTTCTACATTCACATTGGGTTTGCGTCACCCATTATCATATTTATAGATATCACCTCTCGGCACACCTCGGCCAATTCATACTGGCAAAGGAATCAGCAAAGGTTTGTCGAATGAGATTATTTAGCACATGTATGCTGACGATGCAGTGTGGTCAGTTAAAATCATTTGTGTTTTAATTGGATTATATGGATTATATTTCATGAATTCGTTGTCACGACCTATGACATTCGGTAAGTACAAGATTTAGCATAGATTGCGTAAAAATAAATAAATGCAAATGGTTAGGTTGAAGTTCAAAAAGGGTCAACATGGTCAAAGATCATCGCATGCCACAGTCGACAAATTTCACATTGTCAAGTTATCTCCCGTTGCGGACATTCAGTATATAACAGACGCAGATCCTGAATTTTTTTTTTTCAGAAAGGGGGGGGGGGTGTCACACCTCAGTCAAAAAAATCAGCCCAAGATTTCCTGAGATGGAAATAAAAAATAATAATAAAAACAATGATGGTGGAGTCCCTGTTTTCTAAGGGGGAGGATGTCCAAAGTCATTTTTATTCTCTACAGTACATATATAGTCTTATTTAAATAACTGCTAATTCCAGGGGGGGGGGGGTTCTGATCTCCCTAGCCACTGACTCCCTGTACCTGAAATGACAATTGATCTTATGACTCCATAATAGTAGAAAATTTTTTCAATTGGCTATTTATACATATTTTGTTTCCTATGTTTATGTATTTTTGTCTGTCCACGGAAACTTTAACCTTGCCCATATTTTTTAAGTGGATTGGGCTATACACATGGCTTGAATATTTCATAGGTAAATTTCTTTTGGCAAAACCTTTTAATGGGTACCACCAATTTTGACCTCTTGATCTCTTGACCTTGGAGATTGACCCAATTTTACAAGAAAAATACCTTGAACTTGGCATAAGTTTTGAACAGGTGGTGCTAGGACTTTCATGCTCTTGCATGTGTAATCATTGTGAACTTTCAACAGGTATAATTATTTTTGACCTAGACCTTAGAGTTGAATCCAATTTAACTTTAACCTTGGCAATAACTTTTGAACAGGTGAGGAAGTTCTAGGGATTTCTCCCTTTTTTCACATGTGTATTCCTTGTGACAAGACTTTCCCTTTGATACCAACAATTTAGACCCTTTGACCTTGACCTTGGAGTTTGACTTACATTTGAGAAACTTCAACCTTTGCCAAAAGCTGCCATAACAGTTGCTGTCACAACAAACAAACAAATTACTAAAAAAAAACACAGAATACATGTACATATTTTATATTCAACAGATATACATCTGGTCATATCTCTAGTTCTCCCTTGAATGAGACATGGTGATATAAATTTTAAAAAATAATTATAAGAGTTGAAAAGGTTGTGCATATTGAAATATACTAAGCTCTGCGGATGAATTAGATATACCAGTTTAGCTTTATTTTGCTACCCAAAGCACCTTGATTAACTATTTATAAGCATACTGTTTTCTGAAATGTACTGATTTCTGTTGTCCATCTGTTTATCTGCAAACTTTTCACATTAACTTCTTAAGAACCACTAGGCTAATTTCAACCAATTTACATTTAAATATGCAGGGTACGTTTTAAGCGCCCGGATCGATAGATCCCGGGCGTATATTGTTTTTGTCCTGTCTGTTTGTCTGTTTGTCTGTTTATCTGTTTGTCTGTTTGTCAACTTTAACCTTGGCCATAACTTTTGAACAATAAGGGATAGAGACTTCATATTTGGTAAGCATACTCCACTAATAAAAACCTTTCAAATGACTTCAAGGTCAATGACCTTGTGACCTTGACTAAGACTTATATGCTAAAAATAGCTTTTTCCACTGTTTGTCATAACTTTTGAACCATAGGAGATAGGGACTTCATATTTGGTATGCATACTCCACTAATAGAGTCCTTTCAAATGACATCAAGGTCAATGATCTTGTGACCTTGACTGTGACCTATATGCTAAAAATAGCTTTTTACACTTTTTGCCATAACTTTTGAACCATCAGAGATAAGGACTTCATATTTGGTATGCATACTCCACCGATTAAGTTCTTTCAAATGACACCATGGTCAATGACTTTGTGACCTTGACTGTGACCTATATTCTAAAAATAGCTTTTTCCACTGTTTGTCATAACTTTTGAACCATAGGAGATAGGGACTTCATATTTGGTATGCATACTCCACCGATAAAGTCCTTTCAAACGACGGCAAGGTCAATGATCTTGTGACCTTGACTGTGACGGATATGCTAAAAATAGCTCTTTACACTTTTTGCCACAACTTTTGAACCATGGGAGATAGGGACTTCATATTTAGTACGCATACTCCACTGATTAAGTTCTTTCGAATGACACCATGGTCAATGACCTTGTGACCTTGACTGTGATCAATATGCTAAAAGAAGATTTTTTTAACTTTGTTGGTCACAAACACATCTTGTTCCAACATAAATCTTCTTCTCAAGAACAGCAAAGACATTTATTGTCCCCATTTTTGCAAAAGGTAGGGTACATTAAATCTCATTTGTTTGTCAATCTGCCTATCTGTCACAATAAATTTAACCTTGGTCATCATGGTCGTATATTTTGAATGAGAAGAGATAGGACTTTTATATTAAATATGTGTATTAGTATTAAATGGGACAATACCATTCTACATACAATATGATTTTCATTACCCATGATCTTGAAGTTTGACCTAATTTCCTTAAAAAAATTAATTGCTTTGAATTGATCATTTTGAAAGATAAATGAAAGGGCATTCATATTACCTGTGATAAGACCTTCCAAAATGTATCATGACTTTTTGACTCTGTGACCTTGACCTTGAAGTTTAACTTAGTTTTCATTAATGTTGTATTTCCTTTTCATTGAGAAGAGATTTGACTTTCACATTTCAAGTGAACATTACCCATAACAAGAGGCTCCCAACATGCTATGATTTTTTACCCCTTGACCTTGATGTTTTAACAAAATTTCAAAAGAGTGAACTCTCCCAAAAGATGATAAGACCACTGTTTAAAACAAAAAAGGAGTTTAGGGAAGACTGGGCTTTTTCCATAAAAAACGTCATTTTTCAACCCTCATTTGACCCCCCGGGCAAAATCAAAATTCCGAAACCTAACTGCACATCTACATGACCCAACCAACCATCTCCCAAAGATGATTAGGATGCTGAATAAAATGTAAGAGGAGTTCAGGGAAGATGGGGCTTTTTCCATAAAAAACATCATTTTTCGACCCTTATTTGACCCCCCAGGGCAAAATCAAAATTCCAAAACCTTACTGCACATCTACATGACCCCACCAACAATCTCCCAAAAGCTGGTTAGGCTACTGAGTAAAATGTAGAAGGAGTTCAGGGAAGACGGGGCTTTTTGGACAAAAAGCGTCATTTTTCGACCCCCATTTGACCCCCTGGGGCAAAATCGAAATTCCGAAAGCTTACTGCACATCTACATGACCCCACCAACCATCTCCCAAAAGCTGGTTAGGCTACTGAGTAAAATGTAGAAGGAGTTCAGGGAAGACGGGGCTTTTTGGACAAAAAACGTCATTTTTCGACCCCCATTTGACCCCCCGGGGCAAAATCGAAATTCCAAAACCTTACTGCACATCTACATGACCCCACCAACCATCTCCCAAAAGCTGGTTAAGTTACTGAGTAAAATGTAAGAGGAGTTCAGGGAAGACGGAGCTTTTTGCTTAAAAAACGTCGTTTTTCCACCCCCATTTGACCCCCTGGGGCAAAATCAAAATTCCGAAAGCTTACTGCACATCTACATGACCCCACCAACCATCTCCCAAAAGCTGGTTAGGCTACTGAGTAAAATGTAGAAGGAGTTCAGGGAAGACGGGGCTTTTTGGACAAAAAACGTCATTTTTCGACCCCCATTTGACCCCCCGGGGCAAAATCGAAATTCCAAAACCTTACTGCACATCTACATGACCCCACCAACCATCTCCCAAAAGCTGGTTAGGCTACTGAGTAAAATGTAAGAGGAGTTCAGGGAAGACGGAGCTTTTTGCTTAAAAAACGTCATTTTTCGACCCCCATTTGACCCCCTGGGGCAAAATCAAAATTCCTAAAGCTTACTGCACATCTACATGACCCCACAAACCATCTCCCAAAAGATGATTAAGCTACTGTGTAAAATGTAGGAGGAGTTCAGGGAAGAAAAGTGTGACAGACGGACGGACGGACGGACGGACGGACGGACATGAGTAACAACAATATACCCGAACTTTCTTTAGAAAGTGCGGGTATAACAAGTAATGTACATATCAAATGTGAAAGTCATATCTCTTCTCAATCACAAGTTAAAAGCAATTGCAACATTTTTGAAAAGTAGGTTAAGCTTCAGTCAAGGTCACCAAGTCATGATTTATTAAGAAAGGTCTTAACATAGGTAATAATATAAATGCATGTATAATATGAATTCTACCAAAATGATAAATTTAAAGCAATGTAATTTTTTTGCAATTATGTCAAACTTTAAGGTCATGGGTAAAAAAATAATGCCATTGTTACAGGTAAATACTACTTAATACATATGTTTAATACATATGCCTTGTCTTTTCTCATTTAATAGATATGACCGTGATGACCAAGGTTAAATTGACAGACTGACATACAGATGTACACATTTCTATGTGAATTGGTTAAACTTGGCTCAGTGGTTGTAGAGAAGTTAAGAATGTAAAAACTTTCCAGACAAACAGATGGACGACAGAGGCTATGTGATAAGGAAACCAGAAAAGCTCAAATGAGCTCAAAACATAGGATTCACAAGTATTTTGAAAGGATTACAATGGTTACAGTATTTGAAAAGCTTTTTTTTTCATGCAATTTTTCGAGAAGCTGAAAATGTATGACATATGTATCCAATGTTGAAAAAAACTGAACATTTTAGAAAACAGGATGATTAAAAATAGTTAATCAAGGTGTTCTGAGTTGCAAAATAAAACTATAGTAAACTTTTATAGCTAATTCAACCACAAAACTTAGTCAATTTTAAGATGCACAACCTTTTCAAATTTTACAATAATTATTATTTTTAAAATATTTATATAATCATTTCTGATTCAAGGGAGAACAAGAGATACAACCAACATGTACATGTTTTATGTTATTTTTAGTAATTTGTTTGTTCTGAAAACATTCTCTCTGGAAATTTTCCCTCATATGGAGACACCGCCAGTTAAAACTAATGAAGACAAGATGTGTTTGTTAAACACTGATGCCCACGTATGGCAGCTTATGGTGAAGGTTAAAGTTTCTCAAATGTATGTCAAACTCAAAGGTCAAGGTCAAAGGGTTAAAATTGTTGGTATCAAAGTCTTGTCACATTAGGAATACACAATGTGAAATAAGAAATCCCTGGTACTTCCTGTTCAAAAGTTAATTGCCCAGGTTAAAGTTTTTTTTTTAAGTGGGTCAAACTCTAGGGTCAAGGTCAAACATATTTATACCTGTTGAATGTTCACAATGAATACACATGTTAAGCATGAAAGCCCAAGCACCTACTGATCAAAATTTAAGCCAAATTACTGATCAAATTTCTGTAGATAAACAGACAGACATTATTTAAAAATACAAGAAACAAAATATGTATATAGTCAAATGGGGAAAAAGTCTATTTTGGAGGCTAGGGAGAGTGGACCCCCCTGGAATTTGCTTTGTTAATTAAATAAGACTACTAGTATATACTGAAGCAAATAAAAAATGATTTTGGACATTATCCCCCTATAAAACATTGACCCCACGACCCCACTATTAGTCATTTTATTTTGTTTTCATTTTTTCCTTTGCTTGTGAGGAAATTCTGGGCTAGCATTTTTATGACTGAGGTGTGAACCCCCCTCCCCCCTCCTGAAAAAAATCTGGATCTGCACCAGTAACTGAATGTCACTTGGACAACGGGAGATAACTTCACAATGTGAAATTCGACTACTGTGGCATGCGATGCTCTTTGAACTTTAACCTAATCTTTTGCATTTCGGTTTATTTTACCCCAATCTATGCTTAAACTTGTACTCACCGACTGTCATAACTTCATGAAATATAATTCAATTATAACACAAAATGAATATTTTCAATACACATCTGCACCATGTACATACTTTCACATTCGGTAAACCTTGGATTATTCCGTCGCTTAAATCAGATGAAGTACGAATCGGCCGAGGACGAGGTGTGCCGAGTTGTGCTTAAAATGGGTGACGCAACCCAATGTAATGTAGAAATTTTCCAAAAGGTGTTTACATGTAAACATGTAAAGTTCAAGAACAAATTTTAATAAATTAATTCATAACAAACTATGTTTTAACATAACTTTTCCATCTACACGTGTAGCCTATTTAAAATAAACTGTACTTTTCGTAGGATCGAGGGTGTGTGTGGTGTTTGGGGGGGGGGCATTATTTAATTTAAAAAGGTTCCAATTATGAGCAAAACATTTTTTAAAATCTAATTCACATCATTAATTAAATTCTGTTTTTTCAAGCACATAGGCTTCGGAGCCGGGGGGGGGGGGGGGGGCTAGGGGTGCCTACCCCCCCCCCCCCCACACTTTTTTTGCAAAGATAGACATTTTCTTTGTATTGAAAATGGGGGTTTACCTTTTTATGTTGGTTTAGCCCCCCTTTCAATTAGCCCCCCCACTTTCAATTTTATTCCGATGCCTATGAAGTATATAAAATACATATAAGAGGCTCTGAGTTGTAAGTCACAGGGTCTGAGAATGTTATACTCAATGTGACAAATACATGTACTGTGTAAATTATAGAATTATTTGACTTTTCTTTGGAAGGCCCGATATGTTCGGGTGTGTATTTAGAGGCAAACACCTTAGTGCGGGTATTACTGTCTCATGACAGCATCTAGTTTTTACTGATTCTAACGTAAAACCCTGAAAGGTTAGGAACGTGGAAGACCACACTGAATTATCATCAGCTAAGGGACACCTAAATATTTGCAGAGCCTCGCAAATAATGCCATAAGTTCATCACATATACTGGTACCTGCCCAATCTGAAAACAAAAAGTCATTTAAATAATGCACTACAGATGTCTGTCCAGACTGTTGTCTCAATATCCACTCCAAACACAATGAATTCAAAAGAAAAAAACAAGACAGTTTATACCTAAAAAGCAGGCATTTATCAAGAAATAACAAATGCTGATCGCTATTGCCAATTATGTTATATTCATAAACCTAATAGTTCAAAACCTGAGACGTGAACAGGAAGCACCCTTATTGCAGATTGCGGATTGCGGTTCGTTATATCCATAAAGGCTCCCTGACTCAACAAGCGTATTTGATTGAACAGAAAAAAATGTATTGTCACTTAAAGTGTCAGGATAAATTAAATGAGCATTTTTTAATTTTAAGGAATTAAGCCTACGAACGAAAGCTTTAGATTGGGAAAAAACCTTGAATTAAATAGACCAACAACTCTCCCAGTATAAATTAGTTTTTTTTTTAAATATAATTTTAGTTCATTATCTCTACTTGATTTTATGTTAAAACAATAAAAACAACCATTGGGACATTGTTATAGAGTTTAGTCAATTGATTGGTTGTATCTTGTTTAACGTCCTGTTCGAAATTTTTTCACTCATATAGAGACGCCATCAAATAACATTCAAATCCCCAATCTTAGATCTTTACTCGACAGTCAGGGCCTGAGGTCTCGATTTTTATACCCCCGCTTGAAAAGTGAGAGGGTATACTGTAATCGGGATTTCCGTCCGTCTGTACGTACGTCCGTCCGTCTGTTACGCTTTATCTCTTATCCGCAACTCTTCTTACACTACTGAGTGAATTTTAATGAAACTTGCACAGAATCTTTAATACATATTGCCATTGTGACCTCCTATTTTACTTTTTGATTCGACACGTATTTAAGGTTTCCCATATCAAAAAATGGACATTGCCATTATATGCTTATGTATGACGTCACATAAAGAAGCTTCTGGATCCTATTTGATAGGACGAGTTATCCCTCTTTACACATTACCGTAAAACAATATACAGCTTATGATTATGGGAGGCGGGAGTATCATTTAGTGATCGAACTCATTGCTCACAGTACCTCTAGTTTAAGGTCTCATTCGAAAGACTTGTAACTTTTACTTCAAAGTGCAAAGTGCTTAGCATTTTGTCAACTTAGGTAAGTTGCGGGCGACATTCTGATCGGGGAGCCAGCGCTCTACAGAACGTATTAAGTTGGAAATTTTCAGAAAACCCTTTGATATGCTATCTTTCACTTTTTCATACAGGGTACATCTATCTTTCTTATGTTTTCTTCGATCTGAATGAAAAATTCTCGTCGGAGGCCGTAAAATATCATTTAAACAGAAAATCATTTAAAGCATAAAGATGGATAAAAAAAGGCAGTTCCTGTAATGGACAATTTCTCAACCCCCCCTCAATGAACCTAACTTTTTGCATAGTTGCATCGTTAACTGCAGTCTCCACATATGACATTCAGCTCAAGACTATTTCAGTTTGTCGTGATGTTTGTTTGTCTACCAGAAGCCTCTTTCATCGGATAGCACGTCAAGCCATCTTTCAACCTCTTTTACTGGGTTTAAACCAGGACTTAATACATATCTTTGTGTTGTTCCATTGTTTTTACCTCTTTCCCCTTATGAACACAAACATACTCTGCTCAACACAGCACTGAGGGATAATTTGTTACGCCTGCATGTTATCGCCCGACATCACAATATAAGACATTTATTAGTAATGTTTAAACAAATTAAGTCTTTTTATTATAATGTCACAAACAATTACACATGAGTATTATATGATCATAGAGTTTCTATGGATATTGTAATATTATAATATTTCTCTTAAGGCTAGTAACACGGTATACAACGGGTAACACAGGGGATCGGAGACGCTAGAAAGTATGGGGGAATTTTTTCAGCGTATGGGGAAGTATATTCTCAACACTTTGGAGCCATAAAAGATGTAGGTCACGCCTTTTTTCAGTATATGCAAGACGTGCGAAGTTTGTTCGTTAAGGTCGCAGACAAACTAAAATTAAAAAAAAAATTGTCCTATATATTTGTTATAAGAATATTTAAATTCCTTTACTATAGTGTATACGCGAATTACAAAATGTAAAAATTTATTCAATTTTATATGTATAACTAATTTTAATTGTAACGGGGACCGTTACAGATGATCCCCAAACGCTCTCAACTCCCTTTCCATTGTTCCATTTTCCTGTAAGACTTTTTAAAATATGCTCAGTATCAAAGGATTTGACAAAAGAGTTACAAAAACTACAAAGATATCAACAATAAGTCTTTTGATGCATTGCACGCGCACGCACGTGCATGCACATGCAAGATGATCATTACGTGTTGTCTAAACTATAAACTTATTTTTATATCGTGAGAATCACTTTTTAAAAATCATAAAAATATGAATGCTATAATTTTTTTTTAAATTGGTCATTTTACATACTGCGCTTGCGCACTTGCATGTATTCATGTCCTTGTATTCAATTTTGATAGTAGCATAATGTAGGAATCTAGTATACCTATTCATGCAAGATATTTGCATTTTAAGTTTCGGCAAATCACATTGCAGCACACGTACATTCGCTTGCTTTCATGATAAATCTTATATATCATGCTGTAGATCCTCAAATTGTATGACTATGTTAAAATGTGTAAGGATTATGTCAAAAAACAAGAAAGATATTGAGACTTTAGTTTCAGGCAAACAGATCGAAGTGCACGTGCATGCACGTGAGATCTTGCTATTTTGACCAGGTCATCTTGTCATTAATATTTATATGTCCTTATATTATGAGTTTCAAAGCATTTCATCAAAAATTTAAAAGTTACGTCTACGTATATCCATTATATTGGCTATTTCACGTGTTGCATGTGCGCGCTCTTGCAAGCACGTGCGCGGTGACCAAGTAAGCCGCTCTTTGGTATTTAAGTGGCACAGATGATTTCGAACGAAAGGGGCAGTTTACAGGATGGCATGCGTAAAAATTAAAAATTGTTCCGTGATTTCAGTGCTGTAAGATACGAAGTTCGTAACTTGACTTTGCCGTATTCCCTTACATAAAGTCGTTATTATGTGGTGAGAGGTTTGAAGATTTGCTAGATTTAAGACACGATGTTTTAAATTTTATTACAGGCCGGTATAAAACCAGAACACTTGGTACACATTTTTGATGACTGGTTAAAGCGACATATAAGATGTGTTAAGTTAAATGGTGTCTCTGTTGAGAAAGGTTTCATGTTTTTAGCGTTTGACGTCAGATAATGTCAAGAATTTTCGTTTTGCTGTTCCGGATTCCGGTCTTTTTTGTATCCGAAAAAAATATAAGAATTTGTGTTTTGCTTTTGATTGAAACTTGCATATAAAAAAACAAGAAACATTAATGAAAGTAAAAATATAATTTATTTTATCAATGTTTGTCAGTAATTATCAAATGAATGTTGTCCATGAACTTTACGGATAACCCTCGTTTTCACATAAACTAGAGGTATTGTGAGCAATGAGCTCACTAAATGATACCCCCGCCTCCCATATGAATTAAATGGCAGTGTCTATGTTTTGTTTAAGAAAATCCAAAATATGTGTCAGATCAAAAAATAAAATAGGAGGTGCACAATGGCAATATGTAATATAAAGATTCTGTGAAAGTTTCAAATTTCATCCAGTGGTATGAGAGTAGTTGCGGATACATGTAAAGAGATGGGTACCCCAAAGCTTAACAGACGGATGGACGGACATACCGATTACTATATACCCTTCCACTTTTCAAGCGGGGGGTATAATAATATCCCATGGAAGATAGCAATAGTTAAGCTTTATCTTGGTCATTTGCCCGGTTGTCATATACATTTAGTATTTTCAAACACTTCGAAACTATTCGACAAATTTCAAAAGCACCATGTACTTTATGGACTGGAGTCTTGGAGTGGGATTATGGAGTGGATTTTGGAGTCTATTTTTAAAAAAAATCAAAGTACTGAGAGTACTGATAGGCGGAAGCATGTTTGCAGGTTCTCATGTGCAAAACTTTAATGACACATATTTGAAGCATAATCATTTTTAAAAGGGGCGGGTGATAAATATTTTGATGGATTGTAGTATTGAAACCAAGGAACAAGAATAAACAATATGTCTCGGTTTTGATGCGGATACATGAGAATAAGTCACGTCAATAGCAATATGAACATTTTAACATTTATTATACCCCCGCTTGAAAAGTGGGAGGGTATACTGTAATCGGTATGTCCGTCCGTACGTACGTCTAGCTGTCCGTTTGTCTGTCTGTTACGCTTTGGGGTACTCATATCTCATCCGCAATTCCTCTCATACCACTGAGTGAAATTTAATGAAACCTTCACAGAATCTTTATTACATATTGCCATTGTGCACCTCCTCTTTTACTTTTTGATCTGACAAATATTTTGGGTTTCCCGGCCACAACAAAACATGGACTTTTCCATTATAATCATATGGGAGGCGGGGGTATCATTTAGTCAGTTCATTGCTCACAGTACCTCTTGTTTTTTGTCAAGTATAACAAGTTAAAATTGAAATGCAAGTTGCAATACATAAAATTTGTAAGACATGGATTTGGGGAACAAGAAATGGAAAATTATAAAATTTCACACAAAAATGAGAACTAATGAGTAATAAAAAACAATAAATATCACAACTGCTTTTGGGTTTTGTATGTGTACATGTATTAAGTTTTAGTACCAATGAAACAAAGTCTTGTTATAAAACAGCAAATTATATAAGGAATACAACATAAACAGAAGACCTTACATAGATTTACAATGTGCTTGTGGCTCTATGAATTGTTTTCATTCAATACATGTATGGCTCAGGTAGAACAAATCACACAAGTCTTTAATGCTGATGACAGGTGAACCCTGTGTCAACAGTCATGATGTCCACAATAAATGGAATATTTTTTCAGGAGAGCTTCTACCATGGCAGGCCCTTGAATGCCAGACAGTTTTATTTTTATTCCTGTGGTAAATTTGTCTTTGATGATTGTATTAAAATATTGGTACATAGATCCCAATATCAGTGGTGATTTCTTTTCTGGAGATTATCTACACGATTCCCTTCAGAACTGTCTCTTGGCAGAATTTTCTACAAAGTGTATAATTGAAAAAAAAAAATTAAGAATATCTCACAATGTTTATTTAACAAAAATTATTTGACATTATGTATCTGACTTTCAATAAATGAAATCAAGGACTTCAAATAACCTTTTATGATATACCGGTTATTTTAATATATTTTCTAGGGAAGTCAACTTTACCGGGTACGCGATTCAAGGCCCAAGTATTGAATACTAAAAAAAAGTTACTCGTTTACTCGGATGTATATTATTTCTTTTTACAAGGTACACATTTTTATCAGAAACTTATCAATTATAACTAAAACATGCAAATGGTAATTAGCATGTCTTCATCTACACCTAGCTGTAAAACACCCGTTATCGCCTTGATCTACATTCATTCATTCAGTGAAATCTGACATGCAAAGAAATCAATACCACTATACCAACTTCAAGAGTGAAGTGGGTATATAGAAATAACAAAAGATTCAAAACTGTGGAAAGTGAACTTGTGTAGTATTTAGTTTAGTGTAAATATACTGGAAACAACCAACAAATGAAATAATATAAGACTAGCGATTCCTGACCAACAACATCTGTCCCCTCTCTTTCGCTAGTTATATACCCTACATGTGTACACAGCAGTTTTTCAAATAGATCCATAAATAAATAACCTTTTGTAATTTTGGGTGTATTGTACATTTGTGTTTTATTTGATAACTAATTTTAGTACCAAAAATTATTTCCAATGGAATTCATAATTATCTGTACATGTAATGTAAAAAGTCAGATATCGAGTAAGCGATTATGAAACATGATAAATATTGACTGATTTGACTTCTCTAATATTTTTTTGTATTTGTTTTCTCTTTCAAAAGCTATTATAAGTAATCATGTGTTTGCATGTATTTAAAAAAAATGAAAAGAAAATAAGTCAACAAAAATTAGAAAAGTCAAAATATACTTTCCAATGGAATTCATAATTATCTGTACATGTAATGTAAAAAGTCAGATATCGAGTAAGCGATTATGAAACATGATAAATATTGACTTCTCTAATATTTTTTTGTATTTGTTTTCTCTTTCAAAAGCTATTATAAGTAATCATGTGTTTGCATGTATTTAAAAAAAATGAAAAGAAAATAAGTCAACAAAAATTAGAAAAGTCAAAATATACTTTCAAAAATAGTTTTCGGTTCAGTTTTGCCATCACAACAAGATGATTTGTTATGCTATAAAAAAATATGTATCATAAGTTATGAAAATTTTTTCCACTTATCTAGAAATATAATAAATTGATGTACTCACCTTCAGAAAATTGTTTCTGGTTGTGCTGAGTTGAGTTTTCTTCTGCCATTTAGAGGTGGCACAGGGCAAATCCACAATGCAATCTTAATTATATCCCCCTTCTGTTAGCTGCCTCCGTAGCAGGGACACATCTATACAAAACACAATGTAGTTCTTATGCTTGCGTTTTAATTTCTGTCCAGATTTTACAGTTTTGGCCCATCCTTCAACATACATGTATTAACATTAAATGAGAAAGGATATATAAATGTATACACAAACTCGGCATGATAATTCTCCCAGGCATGTAATCATGGTAATTAGAGTACCAGTTCGTTCGATAAGACCCGACCATAACAGCTATCATATTACGATATCTAACATGTCTAAAGCATGCCTGCATAGGGAGGCGACATTTTCAGGTTAAAACAATCAAAGATAAGGGTGACAATAAAAGATAGGCTAATCACACAGCGTGAGTTACCTTATTTATTTTGAAGAGAAGGCCTGTCACTTCCAGTCAATCATTGTAAATCATTTGTGCTCCACGTGGGTTTGTTGACCATAATTTCACGCTGAATCGTCTATATGTTAGATTATTACGCGAATGTAGTACACAATTGATAAAACGAGTTACATACCTCTTTTCTTCTATTTCATACAAAATTATTGAAAAGATAAGATCCTCAGTAGCTATGTACCTGTCATTAGTTCTTAAACATAATTACCTACTTGAACTATTTTGTCCCTCGTAGTATTTCTAAAGATCGCTTCAGTACCCCATGCTAATCAAATGTTGAACCCGATTTGTTTATGTTTTAGACATACAGAGTTGTCGTTCGTTCTTCTCTCAAACGTGAAACGTATCAGCAGTAACAAAGTAACTATTCGTTCTATTATTAGGCTATTATTTTTATTGGACTTTTTTACATTAATCAAAATAAATTGTTAAAATAAATTCGCCATAACACACGCTTTTTGATTTGATAATAACGATAAAGATTGGGAAGGGGTCAAATATGATTAAGCGGGTTGTATGCCCTTAGTTTAAGATACATCCGTTTGGAGTACCATGAAGCGGGGCAAACATCTTGAGAGGTCGAAAGGTCAACAAAGCATGCAAAAGTAAAAGGCGGCTTCCGCCTAAAAATGAAATGAAAAAAAGATGTTAAAGAAAATTCATACTTGTCAACCATTTCATTTATTATACCCCCCGCTTGAAAAGCGGGAGGGTATATAGTAATCGGTATTTCCGTCCGTCCGTCTGTTACGCTTTGGGGTACCCATCTCTTATCCGCAACTCCTCTCATACCACTGAAGGAAATTGAATGAGACTTTCACAGAATGTTTATTACATATTGCCATTGTGCACCTTCTATTTTACTTTTTGATCTGACATATATTTTGGATTTTCCGGAGCAAAACATGGACACTGCCATTTTATTCATATGGGAGGCGGGGGTATCATTTAGTGAGCTCATTGCTCAGAGTACCTCTAGTTATACCCCCCGCTTGAAAAGTGGGAGGGTATATAGTAATCGTTAATTCCGTCCGTCCGTCTGTTACGCTTTGGGGTACCCATCTCTTATCCGCAACTCCTCTCATACCACTGAATGAAATTTGATGAAACTTTCACAGAATCTTTATTACATATTGCCATTGTGCACCTCCTATTTCACATTTTGATCCGACACATATTTTGGCTTTCCCGGCCACAGGAAAACATGGGCTTTTTCACCAGTTATATCCATATGGGAGGTGGGGATATCATTTAGTGAGCTCATTGCTCACAGTACCTCTAGTTTTAATTAAATACAATGGCGATTTTACTATGACCTAATTAAAAAGTTTGTAAGTTTATAAGTGCATAGACAGACTGACATAACCCCTGTTCTTTCAAATGTTTGGAACCTGTCGAATACCATTAATCTAAAAATATAGTTGATCTTACAGATTTTTTTAAATACAGTGTAATTGGCTGAGTGAACAAACCTGTCAAGAACTATTAGATTAAAAAGTTATAGCAATTTATAAAGAGGTCTTTTTTATATTATAATCACCTATTCATTAACTACCTTGTAAAATTTAAAAAAAAGATAATTGTATCAGGTTGTCACTCCAGCATCAAAATTAGATATAGGTCACATTTGACTCAAGTGAAAGCAAGTGTTCATTTATTTTGTGGCATTTATCTTTATTAAATGCTAAATAAAATTTAAGGAATGTCTGTAAGACAAAATTGACTCACAGGTATAATAGAGATAACATCACCCAGTTTCAAAGATGTTGATTAAATTGTGAATCATGGCCATTTACTAGTTTTGATGTATATGAGCTAGTTAAGAATTAACGTAGTTTGATCCTCTCCTCATAACAGCATGTACATGTAATGTTCATTAAAGAACAAAAATATGTTATTTTAGAAAAAAAGAATAAAGAGAAGGAGTTGAAGAGAAGATCGACTTGTCTTAAAAAATACCATAATTATAACCATGGCTATAATGATCCTACCAATCCTGATCAGAGATTCCACTGACGTGTTTAAACAATCACCGTCTTTAATTTATTTCGTGTTATACCTCAACCCTAGGAATATGTGTAACGTATTTCTGTCTAATTGTCTCTGTAAGTTATAATATTAATAACGGCCTTCTCATTTCCAAATATATACATGTAAGTGTCAGAAACTTACAAATTTTAATTAGATAAAAGTATGAATTACCAGTCAGTTTAATTATATTGCATAAAATGGCCGAACAAGTATGCAAAACAAAATATACTAATTAAAATTTCTTTTAACATCTTTTCTTCCTTTCATATTAAAAAAAAATCTTCGATTCCAAAATTTGACTCCAAACTCCACTCCATAACTCCACTCCAAGACTTCAGTCCATGAACTACACGGTGCCATTTTAATTATGTTGATCGAATGGTTAAAATATGCAAAATTTCCAGAATCAATGACTTGAATAGGATTCTGACAGTTAAAGCAGCAAAATCAAACATTCATCTTTTAAATGCAACAATTTTCGAGGGTCTAAATATTTCCGATCGCAGACCACCTATATTTAGCACATTTAAATGCAGATCATTTCTTATCATTGTACAATATGTAGAGTAGTTAAATAGTTCACGATTTTCTAGGGCACTCTCGTTATGTATTCACATTCATATTTGCATTCAATTGTTAAATTATGAAATGCATTTTGATTTAATAAACTACACTTTATTTTTATTCTGTTCTTTAATTAATGTCACAAATAATTGATGATCGTAATAAGTAATCTTATTCAGTTTTTAAAGGAAATATTTTAATATTATTTAAAAATTGAAACTAATAAATACAAATTAATATTAAATGCTATGATTAACCCTCATCTTTCGGATATAGATGCGAGACTAACCCTTATCAGTGGAAAAATACTACTATAACTTAGATATATTGGGTGGGTGCTGAAATAATCCAAATCAATCGAGGACTAGGCTAACCCTAAAATCTATCGGTTGGGTTCGAAGAAACACATTATCAATCCAATTGTCTTCAAGGACTATCGGAGGTTTGGCGAGACCATCAAACTTTGGCGTCACCATCGTACTTTGGAGTCTTACATACATTGTATGTATTCGTTAGTTTTTCCTTATATACGAGTTACCAACGGAATTAAGTCCCACGAACCAATAGAACTTAGCTTGTCTCAGAATTTAAATGATCTCAAGGTTTTATTATTTTCTATTCATTATTTATTTTAAGATAAAGTATTAATTGTTCAACATGTAATAGAAATGATAGATGCACAGAATGGAATACATAGCAGCTGGTAATGCCATTTATGATGGTCAAAACATTTTCCTGAAAAGTTCGCGATTATCTGGGATACCTCTTGTTACGTAACCACATTCAAATGTAAATTTATGTATGACATGCTGAATTTATGTACTGCTCTTCCATAAGTGTCACGATTGATCGTGATAAGTAGCTAAGTTCAGGTTATTTTTAATATAAAAATTATCAGAGTTATAAAAGTGAATTTTTTTTTACAAAATAAAGAAAATAATGAACATACCTCTTAATAATAAAAATAAGTTCTAGCTAGCACGTTGCTAGGGATATGTGACGTTTAGATCCAGAATTAAATAGAGGAAATAACGCTAACTGGAACTTCTTTAAGTTTTGTTTATTAAGGTTTTGCTAAATATATGTACAGTGTATGTTAGCATGAATAATTTGAAAATTAATTTATTTCAAAGCTTAAATATTTGATAAGAAATCTCAGTAGTAAATGTCATGTTGATTTATTGGATTTTTTTAAAAATATTTTTAGTTTCATTCTATTTCTTCTTATTTTAATATTATACTGAAAAATCATCAATTTTTGCAGTGAACAAATCTCGTAATTTTCGGGGTCATCGTTATCCACGAATAAACATCCCATAAGAACAATTATTTTGACAACATACATGTATTTATTCATTGAATCTTTTGTATATACGAGTAATACACGTGGAAAAAGTTAAATTAAAATCTGAGTTGTATATTTTGTAAATGATGGAATCAAATGTATTTGATTGTACAATTCTCAGTTAACCTTGGACTTACAGTGAGGCGTGGCATTCTCGACGTTACATAATTACCTTCTGAAATTTACACAGTTTCATTCAAAATTGAAATATGTCGTTCATGGGATAGAGATTGGGCGTAAGTCAACGAGTGTAGAAATTAACCATTACAGCGTCTCGATACTAGCTCGTACGGAAAAGAGATGGGGGTCAAATCATCTCATCGTTGTCAACAACACTACATGTTGAACATTATTAATTTCTCAATCAATGAAAATCAGTTTGCCATTCAACAGACGATTATTACGTGATCGAGAATTCCACGCTTTCCTGATAGTTCAGGGTAACTGAGAATTGCACTGAGCATTAAATATTCAGTAGCTTATGATTACAATAACATCGCAGCACAGTTAAAGTTACAGTAAGGAGGCGGGGCCTAATTTGTACGGGAAATATTTACTATGACGTCACACATAATATAAGGTCTTCAAAATACCACAAAATGAAATTATCTGCTATTTCAAACAGCTGGATAGCTGTATACAACATACAAACTTACTATTACATGCAGTTTTGTCGTTTGTTAAATCCCACACAACAGTGTATAAACAATGCATCGATCGCAATGCACTTGTCAATGTGACGTCATCTCGCAAAAATGACGCAGTTTGTACACAGTGAGAGGCTGATCAAGTCACATTTTGTACAATGAAAAATGTCTTTTGTTCTCAAATAAAATATTATTTGCAGTAAAATAAAAAGCCGTTAACTTGGATGCGATGTCTATTTTAGTATTTTATTTATAAACTGTACGTGCTGCTGCATTCTCCAGACAAGCGATATTATCGTGTGTTTGTATGCAGATTCATTGAAAAAGTAACGGAAGGGCCCTAATAAATCGATTTTTTGCAAGGGCATACCCTCAATGTATCTTGTCAAAATTTTACACATAAACTCAAGAAGCATTAAGATATTTGAAAAGTGCTGCGAACCTCTTGAAATCTGGCAAATAAATTAATTATAGCTATATTAAATGTAGTTGACCAGCAAAATATTCAACCTGCCGTCCAACAAATTAAATTTTACCAATCAAAAAAGGGAATCTATATATAGGTTCGCAGCACTTTTCACAAACCACATATAGTGTTGAAAAGGATTATAAAATAAACTAAGATTTTTAACTTAGTTATAAATGCCCTTGCAATATTGAAATTTATAGGTGACCTCTAAACTGCAAGTATAATTGCCAAAGTCATGTGACGTCGACATCACATGACAAGTCTAAATAAAAAATCTAAATGTCTCCAACATGTAGATTTAAACCACATTACATTTTTTTGATATCAGTGAATTCCTAAAAAGAATCGCCCATCCTAATAAATTATGTATTTTTTAACTTAAAAAATCGCCGATATTTCCATTTGTAACCTTAACTGTGCTGCGATATAGAAAAACAACATTTTACCATGAAAAATGGGCGTCAATCACAGACAGCCTTCCACGAAAAATCTAATACTGAGGATAACTGCTTTGTTAATGTGCATTATTATACCTCTACTGATTTTTCCCTTTATAAAAGTAAGTGATTAGATCTGAATAATTCCCTAGAAATCGCTGAAAATCGGCTAATCGCCGTGCGTTATTTTTTGGAGCTAATCCCTCGGTCGAAAGCTAGTCATGCTAATTCG
Organism: Saccostrea cuccullata; assembly: GCF_032062105.1. Taxonomy (NCBI): domain Eukaryota; kingdom Metazoa; phylum Mollusca; class Bivalvia; order Ostreida; family Ostreidae; genus Saccostrea; species Saccostrea cuccullata. Next base: position 24,541 of record NW_026926328.1, read on the forward strand.
CGGTTATATAGCTTTTTATTGTGACATCATAATAGAGCGACGCAAAAATCAATGCTTCGTGACGTATTTCGTATAAAAAAAATAGGACGTAAACAACAGAATGCAATAATTGCATTAGAATTAGGGAATAACTGTCTTCTAATTTGGTATTTACGATGAATAATAATTGGTTAATCTGTAAATTAATATTTTTTTAAAAGGTGATCTTTACAATTTAAATTTGTATCGGTATAATAAAACAGTTATTGTATATCATTGAGGGAGTTAGCAAGATTCCAGTTCCACTCGACCAGGACTATTTCCCTCGGCGCGCTGCGCCTCAGGAAATAGTCCTGGTCTTAGGGAACTGGAATCTTGCTAGCTCCCTCAATAATATACTTTAACTGTATACATGTATTGATAAATACTTTAGGAACATTATTAGATAGGGATGTTAGTTCTCGTGTTTCCTTTAGTATCTAAAGTTGCAAGTGATGCAAGAACAGTATATTCTGTGGTTAATCATAATCCACATTTATTTAATTAATTTACAAATTACACTTTTCAGTCTATAACGACTCCTGCACAGTTGAGATAAAAACTCTCATAAGAAATGATTATTCATATTTGGTTTAATCGTTGGAAACCCACGGGTGATCTCATCTTTACTTATCACCCGTGGGCAAACTAGCTGAAATATCGCAGTAAAATATGCTAATTCGTTGTTTTTAGTCAACCAATCAGAAAGTAGGAACTCTTCAATTTTGAAAAATACGTAATTATTACTTTGCTATTTATAGTAAATATTTTGACACTCGTTAAAACGCACGAAGTTTGATTTAAAAAAAATGAAAGTCAATTCGTACAGGTCACAGACATTAATATAATTATCCGTCAGATAATATAAGGGAGTACCTCTTTCAAACTACAAAATGCACCGGTTAGTAGATTTATCAGCTGTGTTATCTACGTAATGATTTTTTTTATGTTTTTGGCAATGCCGAACATGCATACGTAACGTGAACTGTGATTCGTTGTTTCGCATCGCGACTCTGTGATGCGGCCAATCAAATGACCCATGCATATTTAATTACATACGACGATTTTTCGGCGAGTTTGCCCACAGATGATAAGTAAAGACGAGACCACCCATGGGTTTCCGACGATGATTTGGTTTAAACTTTTTGTTTTTGGAGTGCCATAATTTTCGTGGGATGAAATCTAATAGTAAGAATGAAACAATTGCTTATCATCAAAATCATCATGAATCAACATGTCGTGAAAAATCAAGAATCTTTTACTTCTATTCATAATCTTTAATAAACGAAGACAAGGTAATGTAAATATTTCGTCAAACATACATTAAATGTAAGGAGTGAGGCATGTTTATATCATTTAATGACTAAATAATAAACCACGAACCAATCAATCAATCAATCATAAACCACGAATCGCTTGCTCTTATAAGATTTAAAATGGTGTAAATCAGATGTAGATACTAAGTAACGATTCCAAGGATTTCAAAAAATGCAACAGCAAACCTACGACTTCTCAACTTTATGCACAACCATTCCTCACGATAAATTGAAGTCCAGGCTTTCTGATATTATTGAGAGCTGCCTTTTCAATAAAAATGGAACTCCTAAAAGTATTTATGTTAAGCTTGTCATTGGTCATTTGCAAAATTATTTTGTTAAAAAGCATTTTGATAGTACACATAAGTACTATGAAGTTGACATTAAAAAGATACGTGAGTTTCTGATTGACAATATCCATCTTGTTTTAGAAGACCAGGTCTACCAACAATCTATTGGAAATCCCAGGGGTGACAAATGTGCCCGTAATTAGCAGACCTGTTTTTGTATTCATATGAAGCAAGATTGAGCAAAGTATTATTAAAAGAAAACATTGCTGTGTCTTTCAACTCTACATTTATATATAACGACGACTTATTAACAATTAACAATGGTAATTTTCATTCATTTGTCAATGCGATATATCCTAGTGAGTTTGAGATAAAAAAAACATATTCTGACACATCTGTTTCATTTAGGGATATTTTACTTGAAAAGACGTTAATGGTAATCTAACATGCCTCTCTATGATGTAAATGATGACTTTAACTTTTCTATCGTCAACATCCCTTACTTAAGCAGCAATATACCTTTCTTCACCTGCGTACGAAGTTTATATATCTCAGTTGATTCAATAAGCAAGCGCATGCTCTACATATAATTTCTAAAACGAGGTAATTGTTGGCAAACAAGCGGACGAAACAAGAAGATCTGCAGTTTCGTGTAAAATCATCATTTCCTAAGTTCTTTGGTCGATACTATGACCATTGTCAGCAAAAGCAATTTGTCAATAGGTCGTAGATATATTTAAATGTCGAGTTGAAGGCAACAGCAAGTGTTTTCTTCTTTTCACGCATAAGATTTTGCATAAATTCTGCTTCATATGAATATAAAAATAAGTCTGCCAATAACAGAGCGCAATTTGTACCCATGGGAATTCCAATAGATTGTTGGAATACCTGGTCTCCAAAAACCACATAGATATTGTCAATCAGAAACTCGAGCATCTTCTTGATGTCAACTCCAGAGTACTTATGTGTGCAATCAGAATCTGTTTTAACAAAATAATTTTGCAAATGACCAATGACCAGGTAAGTAAATTTACGAGTTCCATTTTTATTGAATGTAATGAAATGTGATGAAATAGAATAATCATGGTGGATTTAAATGCCTGTGAAATCATCCAATCGAATCATTTTATATTTAACTAATCAACATTTACATTATAACAAAAGAGTTCCCAAATTATTAACTAATCATTAGTAATTAAGAAAGGTATTAATACAGACACCCATAAAGTAATCGGTTAATTGGTCGTTGCCCATCGCTCGAGTAATACTTCTAGGGCAGTTTTATGGGCTGTGTCGGGAAACAACAGATTTGTTCATTAGACAACTCAGAGGAACCTAAGTTCCTTTGTGTTTCAGTGATTAGTGTCTTTGTGACTTTAGTTCGAATTCGTGTCTTAGTGACTTAAGTTAAATTAATAAAGGTATCTCTGTGATTTGCTAGGGTGTGTTTTTAGGTAATTGCAGACTGTGTCCGGAAACAACCGATTGTTTGTTATACCACTCAGTCTGCAGCTACAGAGAAAAGATTAATATTTAAAGCAATATGAGCTGCATTTTTTAGAATTTTATTTTCTGGTAAAATGTGTTATTATGATTAATCTGTATGTAATATTAACCCTTATGATCAATAAAACCAAAATAAAGTTCAAAAATGTTTCAGAAGAAATATCTCTGTAAAAGTGAATATACAGAATTATATAAGAAATCATTATTGTACAGGACGACAATAATTCAATTTTGCTTCAATCAAAGCGTATAAAAAGTTCTTTCATATCAAATATGAACAGCAGAATTTTATAAATGTTCTATTTTTCTGTCATTGAAATAGTTAATTACAAATTTGCAATTTTTTTCCGATATCAAACATGCAGCTCATATTGCTTTAATTATTGGTTTGATTATAAGTGATTCTTTTGTTATTGCTCACTTTTATAATTACTTAGTTTACTTATGTTATGGGTCAGAATAACCCTAAATGCCAGCAAAGATCAATAACACAATTTAAACTTAACAATAATTTATTTACAGTAATATATCATAAGTATATGAAACTTAAAGTATAAACTTAGCAAGAATCTAAAAATACATACATCAGAGTGTCCGTTGCTGCACACAATGTCCCAGTGAAATTATATCCCATTTATATCTCAATAGTGCTTATACGACAAAGTATATTTATGCATCGAATTGACAGGGTATTTATACAGTATTATAAATCTAGAATATTCTAGAAATTGTAAATACATGATATTACTGGAAAGTTCTGGACATGCACAAAGTTCAAGAATGTTCTAGAAAAATGACTGAACATGTTGACCACTCTGGAATGTTCAAGAAACTTAATGTTACTAATAACATACATGATGAAATAATACAAATACAACACACCTCACAACACCTCCACCCTTAAAAAGTTTGAATGTCAATGAAAACTTATATTGTTAAAATGAAATATATGTACATTAATACAAAATCATATATGTTCACGATACTCTGGACAAGGCATCTGCAATAACATTGTCTTTGCCTTTGATATGCTTAATTGTTATGTTGTATTCTTGTAACAACAAACTCCATCTAGTCAGTCTTTGATTTTTGTTTGACAATTTATGCAAAAATGTCAGGGGGTTGTGATCCGTATATACAAGAATTGGATGCAAAGTAACATTTAGATAAACATCAAAATGCTGTAAGGCTAACAACAAAGCAAGGCATTCCTTTTCAATGGTGGAATACTTTTGTTGACATTTTGTAAGTTTCTTTGAAAAATAAGAAACAACTCTATCTACCTTATCACTATGTTCTTGAAACAAAGCTGCCCCGATTCCAACATCACTAGCATCAACAGTAAGCTTGAACTGCTTAGAAAAATCTGGAGTTGACAGAACTGGGTTGCTCATAAGGACAGATTTGATTTCATGAAATGAATTTTCACAGTCCTTTGTCCATTCAAAGTTAACCCTCTTTTGTAAAAGATTTGTAAGTGGACTTACAACTGAGGAAAAATTTGGACAAAATTTTCTGTAAAACCCAGCCATGCCCAAAAACCTCATTAACTCTTTCTTGTTTGTAGGAATCGGGAACTTTGCAATAGCTTCCACTTTAGCCATAATGGGTGTAACATAACCTTGACCTACTCTATGACCTAAATACTCTACATAAGCATGACAAAATTCGCTCTTCTCAAGGTTCACAGTTAAGTTTGCTTTGGCCAAAATGTCAAATAAAGCACGCATGATTCGGAGATGTTCGTCCCATGTGTCGCTGTATATGACGACATCATCAATGTAGGCCTCGCATCCCTCGAGGTCTTGAAGGAGGGAGTGAATCATCCTTTGGAATGTAGCCGGTGCGTTTTTCATGCCAAAAGGCATTACTTTATACTGGTAAAGTCCATCTGGTGTAGCAAAAGCAGATATTTCTTTTGGTCTTTCTGTTAACGGTACTTGCCAGTAGCCTTTCAACAGGTCAAATTTACTGACAAATTTGGCGTTTCCAATGCGGTCAATACAGTCATCGATTCTAGGTATTGGAAATGAATCAGTTTTGGTAACAGAATTCACCTTTCTATAGTCTGTACATAATCGGTACGAACCGTCCTGTTTTGGTACAAGAATACACGGTGAGCTCCAATCACTTTTACTAGGTTCAACAATGTCATTGTCCAACATGTACTGCACTTCCCTTCTTAGGTACTGCAATTTTATTGGATTGAGACGGTACGGATGTTGTTTGATAGGCAGAGCGTCGCTAACTATAACATCATGACAAGCTGCATTAGTTTTCTTTGGAACATCCGAGAAGATTTGATGGTACTCATTCATTTCTACACTCGTATCACTTTCAATATAATTTTGAATAGTCTTAGCATTGGCTAAAGTGGAAACTAGTTTTACAGAATTTCGGTCACACCTTTCAAAATACTCTTTTAACATGTTAATGTGACAAACCCGTTTCTCTTTACGTCGACCTGGTGTCTTAACTAAATAGTTTACATCACTGATCTTGCTTTCAATTTCATAAGGGCCATAAATTCTGGCCTGTAAAGGATGACCAGGAATAGGTAAAAATACAAGAACCTTATCACCTGGCTTAAACACCCTATTTCTGGCATCTTTGTCATACCACATTTTCATTTTCATCTGAGAACTCTTCAAATTTTCTTGTGCTAATTTACAAGCATTGTAAAGTTTTTCTTTGAAATCAGACACATAATCTAAAAGATTAAGATCACTAGTCTCAGTCAGCCACTTTTCCTTCAGCAATTTTAAAGGACCTCTAACTGTATGACCAAACACCAATTCAAAAGGACTAAACCCAAGAGACTCCTGGACTGCTTCTCGTGCAGCAAATAGTACAAGATGAACCCCTTCATCCCAGTCTTTTTCATACTGGTAACAATAAGTCTTCAGCATTGTTTTTAGGGTTTGATGAAAACGTTCTAGCGCTCCCTGGGACTCAGGATGATAAGCAGTTGATCTATATTGCCTTATACCCAACTCATGCATGACTTGCTGGAACAACCCCGACATAAAATTTGAGCCTTGATCCGCCTGAATTGCCTTGGGTGCTCCTACAAAACTGAAGAACTTGGTTAGGGCCTTCACTATGCTCTTTGCCTTTATATTCCTAAGAGGTATGGCTTCAGGAAATCGAGTGGATGTACACATAATGGTAAGTAAATACTGGTTTCCTGACCTTGTCCTAGGCAAAGGTCCTACACAATCCACCAACACTCGACTAAACGGTTCTTCAAAAGCTGGAATGGGTTGGAGAGGAGCAGATGGTATCTTCTGATTTGGTTTACCTACCATCTGACAGACATGACATGACTTACAAAACTCAGAAACGTCCTTTCTTAGCTTAGGCCAATAAAAATGACTCAAAATCCTATTATAAGTCTTATTGATACCTAAATGACCAGCCATAGGTGTATCGTGAGCTAAACTCATGACATCTCGACGATAAGCAGCTGGGACCACTATCTGGTGAACAACACGCCACACTTCATCTGGAGAAGCGTCAGGTGGTCGCCATTTTCGCATAAGGATGCCATCTTTCATATAGAAGCATTCTCCAACTTTAGTAGCCTCTTCTGGTGGAAGTGCCCTCTTACTAAGTTGAATGATATCTGGGTCTTTATGTTGTTCAGAGAGTAAACGTTCTCGGCTGAGGATGTCCTTGCCTTGGCTAACTAGTGGATGCAACTCATCATCCTCACCACCAAATTTTGGTAACAGTTCTTTCTCCTCTTGCTTCTTGATATTGTGTGGTTCCATGCTTGTTTGAGTGCCATCAAGGTCAGATAAGAAAGTGTCATTCAAATCAATATCAACAGAGGAATTCGTCTCGTCAAAGGCTTGAGTATGGTCTGCCTCCATTTCTCGTCTTCTGGCCATCGCTCTAGTAACAGCACAGGCTGGATAAATGTCATCATCTTCATCATCGCACATAACATCTGGAGTGATTTTCTCACAAACTATAGGATCTGGTACAACTTTTCCACCAGCTAAATCGTTGCCTAGCAACAAAGAAATGCCTGGAACGGGAAGAGTAGGTCGAACACCTACGATTACAGGTCCAGTAACTAAATCTGACTTCAAACTAATTCTATGCAGGGGAACATCAATGACGCCTAGCTCCACACCCTGTAATAAAACTGACCCACCAGTAGAAGTCTGCTCAGACAAAGGAAGCACGCCCTCTAACAATAACGTCTGTGCAGCACCAGTATCTCTCAAAATCTGGACAGGTTTAATTTCGCTAGAGTCACCGAGTGAAACAAATCCCTGAGACATAAAGGGCTTATAATCCTCCATAGAATCAATAGAACTGGACTGTGAACCCTGGACATCAGGAGTGTCAGAACAAATGGAAACTAAGGCTTCTCTATCACCTCTAACTGCCGCACAAGCGTGTGGTTGAGTTTTATCAAACTCATTTTTTCTCTTAAGTTTAAAGCATTCACTGATCAGATGACCTTTTTTCTTACAATAACTACAAGTAGGAAGCGACCCTATTCCAGAAGATCCTTCAAAACGTCCTGGACCGGACTTAGAACCACCTTGGGATGGAGACTGGGAACTTGTGAAAGACTGAGACCCTGAACCACTCTTTTTATATGTATCTGAATTTGTAAAATTACTGCTAGTCTGAGATCTTGAAACAAAATTCTTTTTATGAGACAGGGCATAAGTATCAGATATGACTGCTGCCTCTTCAAGAGTTTTCACATTCTTATCTTCTAAATGCGTTTTCAAATCTTGAGGAACACATTCCTTAAACTCTTCTACCAGGATGACTTGGCGCAAATTAGCAAAAGTTTTATCAAGATTCTTAGATCTAAACCAATGATCGAATAAATCTTCTTTCTCTCGTGAAAATTCAACAAATGTTTGATTATCAAACTTTCTATACTTTCTGAATTTTTGTCTATACGCTTCAGGTACTAATTCATAGGCTTTTAATATTGCTGCTTTGACCTTCTCATAGTCTGAACTTTCAGCTACCCCTAGTGCAGAGTATACCTCAGCTGCTTTGCCAACCAGTACACTTTGTAACATTGTTGACCAAACGTGTTGTGGCCATTTAAGATTCTCTGCGACTTTTTCGAATTGGGGAAAATATTTGTCTACAGATTTTTCTTGAAATTTTGGAACTAACCTAATATTTTTTGCTGCGTCAAATTCATTCTTGACAAATGACGGTTCTGGTTGGTGCTGTAATCTTAATTTCTCTAACTCATAGTGCTCTTGTCTTTCTAATTTGTCTAATTCAAATTTTCGTTCACGCTCTCGTTCTTCTCTTTCTCTTTCTCGATCTTCTCTTTCTAATTTTTCTCTTTCTAATCGCATTTTCTCTAACTCTAATTGAAACTGATATTCTGCCATTTTGTAAGAGCCTAATTCTGATTTAACTGTATATTCTGGAAGATCATATTTTTCAAAGATGTTTTCTTCTACTAGTTTGTTTGCAACCTTAATTCTAATGTCTTGCTTTCTCTGAGAGGATTTAACATCTAACCCAAAATGCAAACCTAATGCGATCAAGTCATCCTTTTTTAACGTATCAAAAACCTGAACACTTGGTGAACTAAGAAAGTCTGTGACCGAAAATACCATGTTGATTTTTGCTGGCTTATAGTCAAATTTAACGGTTCAATAAACAAAATTCTGACAATAAACTGCAAAAGTGCAAGAAATTCTTGATCCCGGACGAGCCCCCAATTCTGTTATGGGTCAGAATAACCCTAAATGCCAGCAAAGATCAATAACACAATTTAAACTTAACAATAATTTATTTACAGTAATATATAATAAGTATATGAAACATAAAGTACAAACTTAGCAAGAATCTAAAAATACATACATCAGAGTGTCCGTTGCTGCACACAATGTCCCAGTGAAAATATATCCCATTTATATCTCAATAGTGCTTATACGACAAAGTATATTTATGCATCGAATTGACAGGGTATTTATACAGTATTATAAATCTAGAATATTCTAGAAATTGTAAATACATGATATTACTGGAAAGTTCTGGACATGCACAAAGTTCAAGAATGTTCTAGAAAAATGACTGAACATGTTGACCACTCTGGAATGTTCAAGAAACTTAATGTTACTAATAACATACATGATGAAATAATACAAATACAACACACCTCACAACACCTCCACCCTTAAAAAGTTTGAATGTCAATGAAAACTTATATTGTTAAAATGAAATATATGTACATTAATACAAAATCATATATGTTCACGATACTCTGGACAAGGCATCTGCAATAACATTGTCTTTGCCTTTGATATGCTTAATTGTTATGTTGTATTCTTGTAACAACAAACTCCATCTAGTCAGTCTTTGATTTTTGTTTGACAATTTATGCAAAAATGTCAGGGGGTTGTGATCCGTATATACAAGAATTGGATGCAAAGTAACATTTAGATAAACATCAAAATGCTGTAAGGCTAACAACAAAGCAAGGCATTCCTTTTCAATGGTGGAATACTTTTGTTGACATTTTGTAAGTTTCTTTGAAAAATAAGAAACAACTCTATCTACCTTATCACTATGTTCTTGAAACAAAGCTGCCCCGATTCCAACATCACTAGCATCAACAGTAAGCTTGAACTGCTTAGAAAAATCTGGAGTTGACAGAACTGGGTTGCTCATAAGGACAGATTTGATTTCATGAAATGAATTTTCACAGTCCTTTGTCCATTCAAAGTTAACCCTCTTTTGTAAAAGATTTGTAAGTGGACTTACAACTGAGGAAAAATTTGGACAAAATTTTCTGTAAAACCCAGCCATGCCCAAAAACCTCATTAACTCTTTCTTGTTTGTAGGAATCGGGAACTTTGCAATAGCTTCCACTTTAGCCATAATGGGTGTAACATAACCTTGACCTACTCTATGACCTAAATACTCTACATAAGCATGACAAAATTCGCTCTTCTCAAGGTTCACAGTTAAGTTTGCTTTGGCCAAAATGTCAAATAAAGCACGCATGATTCGGAGATGTTCGTCCCATGTGTCGCTGTATATGACGACATCATCAATGTAGGCCTCGCATCCCTCGAGGTCTTGAAGGAGGGAGTGAATCATCCTTTGGAATGTAGCCGGTGCGTTTTTCATGCCAAAAGGCATTACTTTATACTGGTAAAGTCCATCTGGTGTAGCAAAAGCAGATATTTCTTTTGGTCTTTCTGTTAACGGTACTTGCCAGTAGCCTTTCAACAGGTCAAATTTACTGACAAATTTGGCGTTTCCAATGCGGTCAATACAGTCATCGATTCTAGGTATTGGAAATGAATCAGTTTTGGTAACAGAATTCACCTTTCTATAGTCTGTACATAATCGGTACGAACCGTCCTGTTTTGGTACAAGAATACACGGTGAGCTCCAATCACTTTTACTAGGTTCAACAATGTCATTGTCCAACATGTACTGCACTTCCCTTCTTAGGTACTGCAATTTTATTGGATTGAGACGGTACGGATGTTGTTTGATAGGCAGAGCGTCGCTAACTATAACATCATGACAAGCTGCATTAGTTTTCTTTGGAACATCCGAGAAGATTTGATGGTACTCATTCATTTCTACACTCGTATCACTTTCAATATAATTTTGAATAGTCTTAGCATTGGCTAAAGTGGAAACTAGTTTTACAGAATTTCGGTCACACCTTTCAAAATACTCTTTTAACATGTTAATGTGACAAACCCGTTTCTCTTTACGTCGACCTGGTGTCTTAACTAAATAGTTTACATCACTGATCTTGCTTTCAATTTCATAAGGGCCATAAATTCTGGCCTGTAAAGGATGACCAGGAATAGGTAAAAATACAAGAACCTTATCACCTGGCTTAAACACCCTATTTCTGGCATCTTTGTCATACCACATTTTCATTTTCATCTGAGAACTCTTCAAATTTTCTTGTGCTAATTTACAAGCATTGTAAAGTTTTTCTTTGAAATCAGACACATAATCTAAAAGATTAAGATCACTAGTCTCAGTCAGCCACTTTTCCTTCAGCAATTTTAAAGGACCTCTAACTGTATGACCAAACACCAATTCAAAAGGACTAAACCCAAGAGACTCCTGGACTGCTTCTCGTGCAGCAAATAGTACAAGATGAACCCCTTCATCCCAGTCTTTTTCATACTGGTAACAATAAGTCTTCAGCATTGTTTTTAGGGTTTGATGAAAACGTTCTAGCGCTCCCTGGGACTCAGGATGATAAGCAGTTGATCTATATTGCCTTATACCCAACTCATGCATGACTTGCTGGAACAACCCCGACATAAAATTTGAGCCTTGATCCGCCTGAATTGCCTTGGGTGCTCCTACAAAACTGAAGAACTTGGTTAGGGCCTTCACTATGCTCTTTGCCTTTATATTCCTAAGAGGTATGGCTTCAGGAAATCGAGTGGATGTACACATAATGGTAAGTAAATACTGGTTTCCTGACCTTGTCCTAGGCAAAGGTCCTACACAATCCACCAACACTCGACTAAACGGTTCTTCAAAAGCTGGAATGGGTTGGAGAGGAGCAGATGGTATCTTCTGATTTGGTTTACCTACCATCTGACAGACATGACATGACTTACAAAACTCAGAAACGTCCTTTCTTAGCTTAGGCCAATAAAAATGACTCAAAATCCTATTATAAGTCTTATTGATACCTAAATGACCAGCCATAGGTGTATCGTGAGCTAAACTCATGACATCTCGACGATAAGCAGCTGGGACCACTATCTGGTGAACAACACGCCACACTTCATCTGGAGAAGCGTCAGGTGGTCGCCATTTTCGCATAAGGATGCCATCTTTCATATAGAAGCATTCTCCAACTTTAGTAGCCTCTTCTGGTGGAAGTGCCCTCTTACTAAGTTGAATGATATCTGGGTCTTTATGTTGTTCAGAGAGTAAACGTTCTCGGCTGAGGATGTCCTTGCCTTGGCTAACTAGTGGATGCAACTCATCATCCTCACCACCAAATTTTGGTAACAGTTCTTTCTCCTCTTGCTTCTTGATATTGTGTGGTTCCATGCTTGTTTGAGTGCCATCAAGGTCAGATAAGAAAGTGTCATTCAAATCAATATCAACAGAGGAATTCGTCTCGTCAAAGGCTTGAGTATGGTCTGCCTCCATTTCTCGTCTTCTGGCCATCGCTCTAGTAACAGCACAGGCTGGATAAATGTCATCATCTTCATCATCGCACATAACATCTGGAGTGATTTTCTCACAAACTATAGGATCTGGTACAACTTTTCCACCAGCTAAATCGTTGCCTAGCAACAAAGAAATGCCTGGAACGGGAAGAGTAGGTCGAACACCTACGATTACAGGTCCAGTAACTAAATCTGACTTCAAACTAATTCTATGCAGGGGAACATCAATGACGCCTAGCTCCACACCCTGTAATAAAACTGACCCACCAGTAGAAGTCTGCTCAGACAAAGGAAGCACGCCCTCTAACAATAACGTCTGTGCAGCACCAGTATCTCTCAAAATCTGGACAGGTTTAATTTCGCTAGAGTCACCGAGTGAAACAAATCCCTGAGACATAAAGGGCTTATAATCCTCCATAGAATCAATAGAACTGGACTGTGAACCCTGGACATCAGGAGTGTCAGAACAAATGGAAACTAAGGCTTCTCTATCACCTCTAACTGCCGCACAAGCGTGTGGTTGAGTTTTATCAAACTCATTTTTTCTCTTAAGTTTAAAGCATTCACTGATCAGATGACCTTTTTTCTTACAATAACTACAAGTAGGAAGCGACCCTATTCCAGAAGATCCTTCAAAACGTCCTGGACCGGACTTAGAACCACCTTGGGATGGAGACTGGGAACTTGTGAAAGACTGAGACCCTGAACCACTCTTTTTATATGTATCTGAATTTGTAAAATTACTGCTAGTCTGAGATCTTGAAACAAAATTCTTTTTATGAGACAGGGCATAAGTATCAGATATGACTGCTGCCTCTTCAAGAGTTTTCACATTCTTATCTTCTAAATGCGTTTTCAAATCTTGAGGAACACATTCCTTAAACTCTTCTACCAGGATGACTTGGCGCAAATTAGCAAAAGTTTTATCAAGATTCTTAGATCTAAACCAATGATCGAATAAATCTTCTTTCTCTCGTGAAAATTCAACAAATGTTTGATTATCAAACTTTCTATACTTTCTGAATTTTTGTCTATACGCTTCAGGTACTAATTCATAGGCTTTTAATATTGCTGCTTTGACCTTCTCATAGTCTGAACTTTCAGCTACCCCTAGTGCAGAGTATACCTCAGCTGCTTTGCCAACCAGTACACTTTGTAACATTGTTGACCAAACGTGTTGTGGCCATTTAAGATTCTCTGCGACTTTTTCGAATTGGGGAAAATATTTGTCTACAGATTTTTCTTGAAATTTTGGAACTAACCTAATATTTTTTGCTGCGTCAAATTCATTCTTGACAAATGACGGTTCTGGTTGGTGCTGTAATCTTAATTTCTCTAACTCATAGTGCTCTTGTCTTTCTAATTTGTCTAATTCAAATTTTCGTTCACGCTCTCGTTCTTCTCTTTCTCTTTCTCGATCTTCTCTTTCTAATTTTTCTCTTTCTAATCGCATTTTCTCTAACTCTAATTGAAACTGATATTCTGCCATTTTGTAAGAGCCTAATTCTGATTTAACTGTATATTCTGGAAGATCATATTTTTCAAAGATGTTTTCTTCTACTAGTTTGTTTGCAACCTTAATTCTAATGTCTTGCTTTCTCTGAGAGGATTTAACATCTAACCCAAAATGCAAACCTAATGCGATCAAGTCATCCTTTTTTAACGTATCAAAAACCTGAACACTTGGTGAACTAAGAAAGTCTGTGACCGAAAATACCATGTTGATTTTTGCTGGCTTATAGTCAAATTTAACGGTTCAATAAACAAAATTCTGACAATAAACTGCAAAAGTGCAAGAAATTCTTGATCCCGGACGAGCCCCCAATTCTGTTATGGGTCAGAATAACCCTAAATGCCAGCAAAGATCAATAACACAATTTAAACTTAACAATAATTTATTTACAGTAATATATAATAAGTATATGAAACATAAAGTACAAACTTAGCAAGAATCTAAAAATACATACATCAGAGTGTCCGTTGCTGCACACAATGTCCCAGTGAAAATATATCCCATTTATATCTCAATAGTGCTTATACGACAAAGTATATTTATGCATCGAATTGACAGGGTATTTATACAGTATTATAAATCTAGAATATTCTAGAAATTGTAAATACATGATATTACTGGAAAGTTCTGGACATGCACAAAGTTCAAGAATGTTCTAGAAAAATGACTGAACATGTTGACCACTCTGGAATGTTCAAGAAACTTAATGTTACTAATAACATACATGATGAAATAATACAAATACAACACACCTCACAACACTTAATAAATTATTATCCAGATAGGACCAAGTAAAAAGTAAATATAGTGAATTTTAGTCAGTTGTTCTTTTAGTGCCATTGAAATTATTAAAGTTTGTTTTGATTCTATATAAACGTGATTCTTTGGAGGGAAACCTAAGCAAACCCAATAATTAATCATTTGCACTTTTCTAAAACGTTACATTTTCTTAATTACAGTTTATACTGAATACAAGATGTCAGCATGAACTATTAGAAAAATTAATTTCAAAGATATCGATTAAATATTTGAAAAACGATCTCAGTGCTAAATGTTATGTAGATTTATTGGATCTAAATGTTTAAATGATTTAATGACTAAATTCTAAATCACGAATCGACGTTAACCAATCAATCAATCATAAATCAGATATCGATACTTATAAATTTCAAGGAACTTTTGGACAATTTGAAATCACAAGATTTTACCAAAACCAACAGCTTAAAAACGCACGACTTTGAAACTTTATACACAACCATTCCTCACGAAAAATTGAAGTTCAGTCTTTTTGATATCATTGAGAACTGCCTTTTCAAAAAAAATTGAACTCGTTAAAATACTTACCTTGCCATTGGTCATTTGCAAAATTATCTTGTTAAAAAAATTCTGAGTTTATGAGTCCATGCTGGTTCTGGAGACCAGGATTTCTAACAATCTAGGGAAATCCCATAGGAAACAATTGCGCCCAGTAATTAGCGGACCTATTTTTGTATTCATATAAAACAAAATTGAGGAAAATGTTATGAAAAGAAAACACTTGTTGTGTCCTTTAACTCTACATTTTGATATATCGACGACGTATTCTAACTTAACATTTCCATTCATATGTCGATGCGATATATCCTGATAAGTTTGAGATAAAAGATACCACAAAGTCTGACACATCTGTTTCATTTTGGAATATTTTACTTGAAAATACGTTAATGGTAATCTAACAACCCTCTCTATGATATAAATGATGACTTTAACTTTTCAATCGTCCAATTCCCTTACTTAAGCAGCAATATACCTTCATCACCTTCGTACGAAGTTTATATACCTCCGTTGATTCAATAAGCAAGCGCATGCTTTACGTATGAACAATTTTTAAAACGAGGTACAGTGTAATTGTTGACAAACAAGCTGTCGAAACAAGAAGATCAGCAGTTTCATGTAACATCATCATTTCTTAAATTCTATGGTCGATACATTGACCATTGTCAGCAAATGCAATTTGTCATAGAGTCAAATTCTGACTGACTTTTTTTTATATAAAATGTTTGTCCATTATTTAAACACTTCATTGACGACGGATTTTTTTCCGTTTTTTCCCGATCATGACAAGGAGCACACGGCGGTTGTGACCGGTTTGCAAGGGGGGGGGGGGCTTACTCCTCCATGACAACTGATCCCACCTCTGATGTTTTGGACGTCCGTGTTTGCTCTGCTCCTATTTTGTATTGTTTTATGGACTTTTGATCTTGAATAGTACTATTCGTCATATCTTCATGTGTTTTAATTCATCAGATGAAACAAAATTTGAATATAAGACCTCATATTTCGCCGATGAGAGACAGGTCTTTATTTCATTAATATGCCACATATATTGATTTTTTATATGTTAAATTTAATAATTTGATAATCTTAGAATAACATTAATTTCTTAAATATATCTTTACCAAATTTATTTTTCCTTTAATAAGATAGTTAGTATTCAAAGATATGTATCAAAATGCTTTTTATTACTCACAATCTCAATTTTGAACTTGTTTATTTGTATATTAGAAAAATTGCAAAAATGTATGATTATTGAAATCTTTCACTGTACATTGTGTATACTGTTTCGTGTTATATAGTTCGCCCAAGGGCTCGGGAAGGGGAAATGGTCACCTAATTAATGCATATGTTTAACTGGCATTTTCTCTTCACTGTTATTTTTCCTTGCTTCCCATTGTGTATTTATCTGATAATACAGATATTGGTGATTATTCACAAGAGAAATTTACGTATTACGTAATGTTCAGACTAAATGTCCTCAGCGCTGAATTATCTTTCCTAAATTTTAATACATTTTATTATTTTAATTTAAATTTGGCTTTGGATAGGATGGGGTTGAGAGGTAGGGAAGTCAATTTTTTTCATTTACGACCAATCGAATTTCTGACACGAAACATAAACTTAATTCGATACATACATACACTTTCTCAATGATGATTAAATAATGGGATGAAAATATGACATATTCGAATCTATGGTCTATCGAGTTCTTTTAAAGATTTCTATTCTAAGTTTAGTAATATAATACATCTTTTTCATTATGAAGAATAAAAAAAGAGAAAAAGCTTGATCCTGAACTCACAAAATGTCCTGAGTCGCAGTAGGTGCTGGATTGATTGATTGGTTGTATATTGTTTAACGTCCCTCTCCAGAATTTTTCCAGTAGGTGCTGGAACGAAATATATCGCTCGATTCCTGCTCATTGGCCCTGAGTGCCGAGTAAAGGTCAAAATGTGTAGCCCTTCACCGGTAAGTGGTGGCACCTCCATACGAGTAAAACATTCTCAAGAGGGGGCTTAAACACCATACAATTCATCAATAAATCAATCAATTTGTTAAATATTTTTTACCTTTGTTTTTTGCCTTAGAGTTTGACCACTTCAAAACCTTGGCCTTGACTTTTGAAAAGTTAGTACTAAGTCTTTAAAGTTTCACGAGAGTATTTCTTGTGAAAAGACCTTTCTCTTGATGCCATCAATATTGATCTTTTTACCTTTACCTTGGAGTTTGATTTGCATTTAAGAAACTTCAACCTTTGCCATAAGCTACCAGATGGAGGCATCAGTGTTTCAAAACACATCCTGTTTACCTTGTTGATTGTTGTGTGAGATTTAAAACTAGGTGACAAGACATAATACAATGGTAGATTTTCATGTAACATAACTCCAATGCAGTAAAAAGCCAATTATTTCTTATTTATGTATTTTGAATGATTACTTTTATAATTACTTTTGAATGGTTGTCACAGGACATATTTTTCCTACGCAACATAAACAGATCTGTGTTACTAGGAAGTAGCTTTAAAGCGGTCTTCATAAAAGAATTCTATAAAACAGTCTTTACAACACATTTATATGATTAAAGATTTAAAAAAAGCATTTAAGGGGTAATACAATCAGTTTAACATTTAAAGCACTTAAAAGACTTTTTAATACAAATGACATATTCCAAGGCCAGTGGTGATCGATATGTTTTGTCACAATATATTTGTATTACATTTTCTCAAATAGCCGACACTGACATCCTTTATTTTATTCTTTGTTGTCACGTATTCAGTTGAAATACGGTTATGTCATATCAAAATATTTATATCATTTGACAAATTTAGAATTTAAGTAAGTGAACCGGATTTCTCAAAATATAAGCACAATAGAACAATCTTTTCGTGAATCAAATTGGGTACATGTTTGTAGCTATGTTTTGGATACTGATTGTCAATTATCGATTTGAATACTGTAGATAAATATTTAATTTTCCTTCCATTGTATAATTATCAAAGAATAACAATAAATAACTTTACTTTATTTTGAAGGCTACATGTACGATCTCAGAATGAAACATATGGAGATATCGAATTGTATTCAAGATCAAAAGTCCACAAAAGGATACAAAATAGATTTATGATTGATTTTATATTGTTTAAGGCCGAGTCGGCAATATTTCAGTCATATTTCGGCGTGATACAAAATTGAAGCAGACCAAAGACGGACCTCGAAAACATCAGAGGTGGTGTCAGGTGCCATGAAGGAATGAACATCCTCTGCCGTGACACCTGCCGTGTTATCCTTGTCATGATCGGAGAATGACGGAAAGATCTGTCATAATGGTAATTTGAAAATATAAATCTTACATCCATTATTTTTAACCTGTAAATTCTGTGGCCTGCCCCATTCATTCGACTGTTGTTGTAACAAGATTTTTTATTTTTTTTTACCCATTTTTTTTTTACAAAACATAAATATACTTCTCCATGTGCTCATCACAACTACAATTTGGGGGTATTGTGTTGTCTTTCTTGATTCCTCTATACTTTTAACCTATGGAAACAGGAGCACAAAGAGTTTTTATCGTGATAATTTTCCTTTTTCTACGAATGCTTTTATTATCAAATAAAGGCATCCATCACTTGTATGTTCATATTGTTTCGTCTTTCTGTAAGCATATGCAATATTACGATCATTCTAACTCATATATGTGAAAAAATTCCATAAGACATTCTTTTTTAGTTTTTTTTTATTTAAAACATTTATGAATCAAGTACAAATGCATGTGTATCCATTTCCTTTGAAAACCCAACTTGGAGTCTTTTCTGAATTCGTCAGTTTTATATTATTATTATTATTTGTCTCACATTTATGGTAATTCTTTTCTTCACTTATGCAGAAATATACCTTCATCGCCAGCATAAAGGGATTTAATCACTACGCTGATTCGATACCCATATGTATGCTCTTTCTAAAACGAAATAAATTCTTGACAAACAAGTTGATGAAACAAAAATGCTAGCAGTTTCGTTTAAAGTCAATGATTGTCAGCAAATACGGTTTATCATTGAGTCAAGTGCTGACTGACTGACAGTTTTTCATACTAATTGTAAGGCCATGATTTTCCCGTTAATTCAGGATCATGACAAAAACATACGGCGGGGATAACTGGTCGGCACTGGATGCCACTTCCATGGCACCTGGCCCCAGGATCATGAAGCAGACTTAGACTTAAGTCAAAATTTCTATCATCTATAAAATCTTAAAAAACTTGTTAAAGGAAACTCTTTATTTGCATATGACAGCAGATTGATATTACAAAATTGGAAAGCATTTTTATTTTGGGCTGCCTAAACTCTAAAAAAAAAATCAGCATCTTAGACATTTTTTGACTTAAGCTAAGATGTTTCATGATCCCGGGGCCTGATCCCACCTCTGATGTTTTGGAGATTTATGGAAAGGTATTTGCCCTGCTCCTATTTTGTATTGTTTTATGGACTTTTGAACTTAAATGCTCTACGCTATCTTTTTCTTCTTCGTCTTTTTTGTAAATTATTACTATAGAATTTGCCAAGGTATCAAACTGAATAATTATGATCATTTTATTTTTTTATACGGCGTCCGACACATTTATTTGAAGATATTTCCTTTGAAGACTCATTTAAGTTCGTTCTTATTTAAGTAACACAATATCCAATACGATGTTACAGGTATGTACACTGTAAATCCAAATGAAAACGTTATCAAACTCGTATGATTCATCTCCAAATGAAAGAGCAGAACATATAACATTGATGAATAACATTTTTAAAAAAGTTATAAAGGACAAGGTAGGTAACGGCTGAATATGCAGCTGACCCCTTAGTTGATGTAAAAATCAGAACAATGCGTGGTAAAATTGACATTCTTTGAACTTAAGAACTTGAAATAATACTTGTTCTAATACCAGCACTAATTTGGCTTCAAAACATATGTGGAAGCCACTGTAGGGTCAGAAATATTTTACTTTTGAATAAATTCCTAATTTCCGGTGGAATTTCATCATATTTGAAATACTTTACTCTTCGATAAGAGAGAGCACAAGCTTGCCTTTCTGATATTTTTTCACAAATAGTGCATTTGATACTAGTGTTTATAATACATCAATTTGGTAAATGGGTAAGCTTCTGCTCTATGTGCTGTAAAAATTGAGGGAAATTTGCATCAAAATGAGAAAAATCGAAAATTGACCTATTCCGTTTTACTTTAATTTGACATTAATTGTAAACTGAAAAAAATAAGTTCAAGCATCTAAACCAATTCTGGCCTTTTAGGCAATATTTATTTTCGATTTAAATTATTCATATGACAAGAAAGGTTGATGATTGCTAGTTAATTTTTATTAGTGAAATATACAGAGGTAACTTAATACGATTCACCGTAAAAGGACATACAGCAAACAGTTGGAATTTTTGCAAACAATATATAAATATCTAAATTTTAGCACAGGCACTTGCGGAGTATGGACACCCCTTTTCATTTTAAATTTTTTTTTAATCTGGGTTCGAGTTACCTTTTTCCTATTTTCTTTTCTAATATGCACTATATGTTATCAATAATGTAACTCTTATGTCTCTACAAGCTGTTTCTAAATACTAGTGTATCGTTTTAGACTGATACATAATGTATCAGCCAAATAATAAAATTTTAAAAACAGGTTTTTAGGTCGAATCTCGACCGCGACTGACCTAAGTCGAAAAAAAAAATACGCTGGGAACTTGATGTGAAAGTTGCAGGTCTTTCGGATTAGACCTCATAAACCGAGGCCCCTTGACTCGGCAAGTGTTGGCACGATGAAGATCCTTTACTGCTCAATGGCCCTGAGTGCCAAGTAAAGGTAAAAATTTGAAGCCCTTTACTGGTATATGATGACGTCTCTATATGAGTAAAAATTCTCGAAGGGGACGTAAAACAACATACAATCAATCAATAAATCTTGAAAATATACATAGGAATAGGGGATTTACCGTTTCTTTTTGAATATTTATTTAGCCAATAAAGAAGAGGTATTTAAACCCTTAGTAAAAAAGTCAGGCCATAGTGTTTAAAGTAAAATGCAGCGAAGACAAATCAAGGATTTAGAATAAACTGAAATGGTAAGATTAGCCATTTTATTTTCCAACACTGACCATCATATCTTTATCTTGCACTGATCATAATATTTTCATGTCGCATCGATCGAAGGAGGGTGGACGTATAGTACTAATTAATATGATAGATTAAACTTTGTCATAAAAATTAGCATTTTTAATAATAAAAATCACCAAATGTAGTATTCGATAATTTGAAGACGGGTTAGTACGGGTGATATTATATTTCGCATGAGATAGCCGCTTTTGTAATTTTTGTTCATACATTTTATGTTTTTCTTTCTTTGTTTGTTGTTTGACGTCCCTCTTGAGAATTTTTCACTCATATGAAGACACCACCACTTTCTCGTTGAAGAATTTTAGACACATACTAGGCGTTTAGGGTCATTGAGCAGTAAGGGATATTTTCTTGCACGAGGCCCCGTCCGGTGTTTCATCCTTTATAATTTTGTTGCATATTTATGTCAACCCGAACGAATTCGCGGGTGCGACATATTGCATTTGTACGCATGTTTTTGTTATCCAGGTTGTTTCACAGAGTTGACTGTGACAATCTTTCTGAAACTTTCTTTCAAGGACGATCACTGGTTGTAGCTTCGTTGTGTTGGCATTCAGTTTCAAAATGGCTACCGTTGCCAAAGAAACGTGTGAAAAATAAAGAATTTTATCCGTTATGTTCTCTCTTGTCATCATGAAACTTTCTTATATTAATCATTAGTAAATGTAGTTGAGTGATTTGCATTTAAAATTTTCAAACAATTTATTGTTGCCTTGGTAACCAGGAGAAAGTAAAATTTCATTAATTTTGGTTTTTTAAATCAAAGAACTGAAAGGACTGATACGAGTTGATAGTCGTCCAAGCTTAACTAATGGGTATTGTGTCAGTGGTGAAAAAAATAAAAATATTGTCCAGTTCGGGGCGATATACGCTATTGCTTGCAATAGCAGACTTTTTAGTTTAATTTTTATTTTTATATTATTTTTTAAACTTACCAAAATGTTTAATAGGCTTTTCTTGATTTTCAATTTAAGGCATCAACAGATTCAGGAGTTTCTTCAAATCCACTGACATACATTTTAGACGGTAAGTTCATATTGATGAAAAGTATCTTATAACCTCGATCTTAATGTATTGTTTATCTCCCAACGGAAATGATTACTTAATAATATTATTCTGAAGGGTTGGTAAGAAAATGTCTAAAAATTAAACAAAACTCAATCAATACAAAAATTGTGTATTTTATTGAATGAATATCAGATTCTGTCTGCCCATGCCTAAATGGCACAGAACTTTGGGGCAGTCGCTAAAAAAAAGTGTCGGATTTCCATGTGAGATATTAATCTTCCTTTTCTTTTGTCTGCTTTTGTTGATTTTTCCTTTCTTTAAATCGATTGGAATATGTGCGCATTTATTAAGCAGAACCCTTTTCTGCCAAAGTTTAATGAATACGCAAATACAAAAAAAAAGCTTTTGAAATCTGAAATCCTGTTACATGTTTCATATTCTTAATCATCAGAGAATTATGTTAAACACTTGCTTTCAAAATTCGAGACCTTTTTGAGTTAAACGGAATGAACACAGATTTGGAGCTATGTATCTTTGATGACAGATAAAATACGTCTTATTTTTTAGGATCCAAATCTACCCTTTTATTTTATGATTAATACTCCTGTGGTCTAACACAGAAAGTCAGATTCATCGTATTTTGGTCATGTCACATTTTTTTCTAGAACTGATCTGAGAAGAATATTATAAATTGTTATATCAATTATAATATAAATATCATTCTATATATTTATTACTTATGAAAAGTCCAACAAAAAAACTGTTTATTACATCGGTCTAACAATATCACTATTGACCGGTCTTACATAAGAATTGTTAGACCGCAACGTCACTCGTCTGTTATGTCACAAGTACTGAGTAATTAATCATCGTTCAATATCGGCGGCGCGAAAATAGCCGAAGTTAAGAGTTACAAGAGTTGTTGCTAACAGCAAGGTAAGGAAGAAGGGAAGAGTATGTTTTGTGATAAATAATTTTTGTGATACAATAGATATATAATTGATTTGTTCTGTTTTATATTAACTGAAGAAGCCATATTTTTCCATATAAAATAATTGATAATATAGCGTGTATTGATTAAATTGATCAATCTTAAGTGAGAAGTGAAGGGTATAACAAAACAGTTATAGACTGGAATTTGGGCATCATATGTTTTGTTGAACCTGAAGGTGAAAATATTGCCTGGGCCGCAGGCCAAGGGCAACATTTTAACCTTCAGGTCCAACAAATCATATGTTGCCCTCATACCCAGTCAATAATTGTATAATATATATCCATCAAGTTCTCACAATCGGCAATTCTTTCAATTTAGATTTGTTTTGAAGTACTTGCAATTACGGTAAAAATACCATGTTACTACTGCTGTTGTTGCTGTTGCTGATGATGACAGTCTTCATGACATCATCATCATCATCACCACCATGTTAATGAATGCTAATGAAACCATTTTTTCACTTCACGTCTCTCGAAATTGCAAATAAAATAAGATAACTTTGTAATTTTCTTGGATATCTTTCAAACTGGAAATAATTATAATTAAGGTCTTCCGTTTCCAACGGAAGACCTTCTACTGATTCTGTTGGTAAATATTATTATTCTTTTTTTTTTCTTCTGCTTCCTAGACCGCAACTTTGAGGCCTCATATCTCACTCATTTCTCAACGGATTTCGCTCAAATTTTCACAGATTATAAACGTTTGTAAACTCTATCAGAATGTTGATTAAATTTCAAAAAGTCACTTCCGGTTTTGAGTTATTTCCCTTTAAACGAAAAATTATAGGCTTTCGTTTCCAGACAAAGGCTCAGAGACGGCTGAAGCTGGAGCAGACATTCTACTGATTTTTATATAATAGTGTTGCATTATGCATGTACTATGCCTAAATAGTAGGCCGGGTTTGACACATGGTGCACGAGCCGGAGGCGAGTGCACTATGTGTCAAACCCTGCCTACTATTTAGGCATAGTACATGCATAATGCAACACTATTGTTGTTATTATGCTGACTGTTGTAATTATTTATGCGGCAATGTATTTGACTTTTTCCTGAAAATATCGGTGCTTACACATCGCACTTGCAAGAACTTATTCAAAATATTTATGCTAAAATTGTTTGCATGCTTAGTTATTTTGGTTACTAGTATTTTCTCTAAATAAGTAGGAATTTTCTGTCCCAAAGCAACTCATCTTTATTTTCTGTTTTGTTAGTAAGCCTTAGGGTTGCAGACGTCGATTCTCATTGATAATTTTCTTTTACATCCTTTAATCAAGCGTCATACTTCAATCAAGCGTCATATAAAAAAGCGTTTTAATGACCCTATAAAATCAGTTCATTTAACGATCTGTATGTA
Source organism: Saccostrea cuccullata (assembly GCF_032062105.1). Taxonomy (NCBI): domain Eukaryota; kingdom Metazoa; phylum Mollusca; class Bivalvia; order Ostreida; family Ostreidae; genus Saccostrea; species Saccostrea cuccullata. Next base: position 49,200 of record NW_026926328.1, read on the forward strand.
ATTAGTTTGAAAGTTTGTTGTACACATTAATCTAAAGTTCCTTAGAATAATTTAACTGTTTTCAATTAATATTTGTCTATTTTCTCCTTCTTGTGTCAATTGTATAAATTAAGTTTATATATTTAATAAAATTGTACCAATCAGTGATCGTCTCTATGGCGTAATCGATAAGGCATCGGACTGACAATCTCATGGTCGTGAGTTCGATCCCCGGCATGTGCATGGAAGAATTTTATTCAGTAAATAAAGCCGTGCACTATTTCAACATAGTATGTTTACGCTATATAAATCCTTAGGCCACTATGTGAGAATAGAAGGGTATGGGTTATATAGAGACAAACTGACAGGAAGCATAATAATAGATAATAGAAGGATTGAAGTTGTGCACATCGGTTTTTATTTTTTCGATTTCTCTATTCAAGATGGCGCTTTATAGGGGTCGAAAATTAGAACGCTTAAAAGAACCAAAAATTACACATATTTTGCTTCTTATCTTCTAAACTAAAAAGATTTTGTTAAAATATATAGAACATAATTTGTGCAAAATTAGAAGATCTTTCAAATGATATGTTGGAAAAAGAGCTGACTCCTAAATTAAGGGATCTAGAGGGGCCAAAAGTTTTTTTTTCCATATATCTCAAAGAGTATTGAGAATTTGTTATACATCAAAGAAGCAAAGTTGTTGAAAATGTCAAGCTTAATCTGAAGGAGTCATCAAAATACGTCCAGCGTCGTCACTTCCTGCCAACCGGAAGAAGTTGGAAAACGCGTATTTTTGCCGTTTTTGACAAGTTTTTGGGCAACAAATGTCTCTGGGAGCTTAAAAATTACTTTTTCGTGCGTCGTCGTTACTTCCGGTCAAACCGGAAGTAGCAAAAATGGCTTATTTTTGCATTAAATTTCATACATTTACATTGGTAGGTAACTTTCATGAAGCAAGATTTCAGGAAGCTAAGTTAACCTGAAAAAATGTCATCTTTTTAACATGGATAGCTGTCGAAGAGATGAGAAATACTTCTATCCTCTTGCGCCTTAGTGTCATATTAATGTACTGAAAATGCAGAAATAACATAAACTGCACAGTTTCTGTATGACTGCAAGGCACAACTATGCTTTAAAATCAGGGATGGGGTCAATTACATAGGAAAGTAATTAACTAAATTACAATTACTTTCCCAAAAACTTCAATTAAATTACCATTACCATTACATGAATTTTGAAATGTAATTAATTAAATTACAATTACTTTGCAAATGTAATTAATTAAATTACAAATTACATTCAAGAATACACCTATAAAAGTAAATAGTCATGTATATTCCTTTACATTTATAACAGTTTATTTTACAACATTTTTTACAATAATATTATTAAAAGCTTCATACATTTTTCAAATATTGTGTCCCCTAACCTAATATATCTTCGATTAATTTTAAGATTTTCATGCCATGCTGAAGATTCTTTCCACTGGAGTATTTGTGAGAAAAATGCATACATGTAGATACTGACTAGTAGAAAGTTTACAGATGGTTTTACCTTAGTTCATGTGTTTAAATTTTGGAATCAATTTTACTTTCCCATAAACAAGTTATTTTATGCTAAATGTACTTTTGATGCTTTTATTTGCCTTTATATTTCCTTATTTCATCATCATCATAGGATCACCTCAAAATGTGGGTATTTGACTTATTCTGTGCCAAACTACAATTTCAAGTCAAAGAGTATGACTATAAAAACACCAACAGACAAAGTCAAAGGTGTGAAAAATGTTTATTTAGGAATAAGTATTTGACCCCAAGACACTAATTAGCACCTGTTAATAACTTCCAACACAAGCTAAAGATATGGCCAACAAAAGGATTAGAAGCCATTGGACTTCTTATTCTCATATGGATTAATTAATTAAAAAATCAAAATATGAATTTTATTTGTAAACTTTACAAAGATTAACTTGATTTAAAAGGGTTTTTTTAAATGAAAAGGGGCATTGTATTTAAACAACAATTGACATAAAAAGGGAAGTTCTTTTCAAGAAATTTTACTATTAAGATGTTTGGTCCAAAATGTATAAGTTATTAATCTTTCATAAATAATGTTTATGAAATTGAAGGAGAGGAGACTATTTTCCATTTATTTAAAACCAGTGTAATTGAATGTAATTGAAAAGTAATTGTGAATTACATGCCTTTTTGCAAAGTAATTAATTAAATTACCATTACTTGTAATTGAAAATTTGGTCAATTACACATTACTTTCAATTACATCAAAATTTGTAATTAATTACAGTCAATTACCATTACACATTACCATTACCTCATCCCTGTTTAAAATGAATGGATACAAAGACGGTTGTATTTGAAGAGAAACCATGAAACAACCATTTGAAAACTCGCATAATATATCATCCAAGTGCATATAAAAACCCTACCAATTATTATGTGTGAATTATGTTTAAAGTAATAAAATATAATCAAAATTAAGTTATAAATCATTTTCAAAATTTATTTTGCTGTCACGTTACACAATTTCGCATTATAACAATAAGACCTTAATTTCTGCGAATAACTATGTGAGTTTAAAAAGTGCGTTGAACTGTATATGTATAATGTAGTTGTATAAAAATACTTTTTGATGCTTATTACACGCAAAAGCTTTAAAGAAATGAAGAACTGATATCATCCATTTTTTTTCTCAATAGAGGGATATCCACCTCCAGATTACCCAGGTGACGATGTATGTACTGAATCGTTTACTATTAATTTTAGTTAAGTGAAAAGTTTTGCATTACGTCGCAACCTATGATCCCAGCTGCGCTCAAGGTAAATAGCACAAGTCTCCTAACCGCAAGTGTTATACGACTGGAGCTTTTTCTAATCACTGATTGATTGCTCGTGCAACTATTTCCGTGTCAATGTTGATAATACTGTAAAAAAAATCGTGACGTAATGCAAAACTTCAAACGTCACTGAAATTAATGATATGTAAAGTTTATCATTGAATCTTGATTTTTTTTTCATCTTTTTATTAAAAAAAAAATAAAATTATCCGAAATATGGTGTATTTGTAATGTTTTTAAATAACTGTTTATGAAATTATTACAATAATAACAGATTGGTTTTCTAAGACAAAAAAGGAAAGTATACGTATTTTTTTTCTCCCCTCAACCTTTTAAATTTTAAATCTAATTTTAAAAATCCTTTCACACATGCTTAAAATGAACTACATTAACAGTTGATAAAAAATCTTTCCACTATAGGTTACATGGAACAAAGAAAACAAAGAAACAAAACAAAATATTCTTGTGCTTTTAGATTTGAAGCCTTTGGTAGAATATTACCTCTGTTTTTTCTTTAATTTCTATTCTTCTTTTATTTCTCTGAAAAGAAATAATGAAGAATAAAATTGAAATCGTACGGAAAATATATATTTTCTTAAATTGATATATATTACAATAAATTTTGTTTCTTAAGATTTAGATTTAAAATTGACATTTTTTTTTTTTTTTACAGATAAAGGATTCATCTTATGGCTCAAGGGGATATTTAGGTGTTGAAAAGTAAGTTGCGAAAATAATAGACGGTTTTTAAATTATGAGTGCTAGTGATATAGTAAAATTAAAACATAATATAATTTATAACAATGCAACATAGAACCTATAGTAAGTCATTATTTATTTTTTGTACGGCTCCTTGGAATCAACTCAATTTGTTTTGACAGATCAGTCCTGTTTAATGTGTCTATAACATACAATGGAAATGACATAGAAAACAAAGATGTATGTTTTAAGGAAAATAAAAAAATAATTCTGTATATTTTCCTTTTATGGGTTGTTTCTTACACAGTTATCAGTAATACGTACTATGAAAGACGAATCTCGCTTGTCTTTAAGATATTCTTTAAAGGAAATAAAGAACAATCAATAGGTTTTCTAAACAGATAGACAAATCTAAATAATTATGTTCTCTAAAAAATCTTTTAAAAAGACCAGCGTTATTAAAGCTACATTTTTGTGATTTCTACGGAGAAATAAATCCCTAAATATATTATACATGGAGGTAATGGATAGTAATTAAGTTACAGTGTATGTTACTCGGCAGCTTTTTAGACAAAATTCACGTAGAACATCTAGCTTCAAAACTATTTATTAAGATTCATATTTTATAACGTATCTTGATTAAACAATGTTAATGTTTTAACATTCATCGAAAAAAAACTTCTCAAAAAGCAACAAAGAAGCAAGATTAAAAAGGGACGATTTCTTGTGGTGGAAGGATATTTAGCAGATAATTCTGCAAATCCGCACATTTTTAAATCAAATATCTTGGAACTTAAGCCTCACATACTTTTACTCGGAAAATATTTCCGTTATTATTGATATAGGTCTTAATTTAAATTTTTAGAACAAATTTTACACTTTCCTTCAACAAACTTAGCCGAAAAATGAAGATATGTGAAATAAGTCAAGATAAAATTTACATCATATATCGCCTGAATTTAACATATTCTGATCAATATTTCAAAAATTCACTTCACTGACCCAAACTTTTTCTTGTATTCTTTTAAAGTACTCGATACTTGTGATTGATCAGCACTAAAGTCGTAAAAAGCTTGATTTAAGAAATGTTTTATAGCCTATTTTACGGAAGCCCATTAGTGCAAACCAAAAATATATAAAGAAAAAACAGAATTAATATATAAAGGAAAACCAAAAATATATAAAGGAAAACCAAAAATATATAAAGGAAAACCAAAAATATATAAAGAAAAACCAAAAATATATAAAGAAACCCAAAAATATATGAAGAAAAACGGAATTAATATATAAAGAAAAACGAAATTAATATAAAGAAAACGGAATTAATATATAAAGAAAAACGAAATTATTACATAAAGAAAAACGAAATTGTTAAAAGTAGAAAAACTTCAACTAAAATACGGAATTTATTGAGGTGCACGGTAAGGGTCTGAACCCATAAATCATTAGTGCACCGCGTCTGATAGACCTGATTTTGTTTCAACAATAAACAAGCGTGGTGTCTGCCTTTACATTCACCTTTTCCTATATCGAAAACACATCCATTATAATACATGAATGGGGAGAATTTAATCTTTGATATCTAATTGCACAACTATTTAAGAAAACATGAACTTTAAGATTCTGTTGTTTACAACATTTAACATTCAGGAATCCCTTATCCATTATTCAACTACCGCACAATATATTCATTAAAAATGTTGTAAAATAATACGTTATCGATCGGACTTGGGTTTGTTTGACATTTTAAAAAAAATTGTTTAAAGAGAACAAGTGCAAAGAGTAAAACAAGTCAAAGTGGTTACAAGTAGATTTTTATGATTGTTTACTATATTAGAAATAAAGCAAATCACCTTCAGTTGATTCTTTGATCTTATCAACGCATAATTTGAGGTGATATACTGGCTACTAAGTACTTGCTCTCACATATTATAAATGTCCATCTCTCAATTTGTGTATTTATAAGTCGGTGACAATGCACACACTTGTAAATAACAAATCCCACAAAGTAATAAAATAATTTTTCTTATAGTTTCAACAATCTAAGATTTATGGGTATACAGATTCGGACGTTAGGTTTAGTTCGTGGGAATCCAGTAATACGATACGCAAGGTCGTGACCTTCTAGCTGAGCTCTAATGGGCTTCTACAAAGCCCAATAGTGCAAACCAGAAATAAATAAAGAAAAAACGAAATTATTAAATAAAGAAAAAACGAAATTATTAAATAAAGTAAAACCTAAATTATTAAATAAAGAAAAAACGAAATTATTAAATAAAGGAAAAACGAAATTATTAAATGAAGAAAAACGAAATTATTAAATAAAGAAAAACAAAATCATTAAATAAAGAACAAGAGGCCCATGGGCCCAATCGCTCACCTGAGCACTGTGGCTAGGAAGAAGTATAGAAATTGGTTTATTATTAAAAAGTTTAAATCCAAAAGCAATCCAATGACCAATCATGGCTTTGGTATTATTTAGAACATAAATTTTAAAAGAATGTTCCTGTATATATCTATGTAAAACTTTGGTCGGCCATTGTGGTCCCGCCCTACCCCCAGGGGTCATGATTTGAACAAACTTGAATCTCCACTACCTGAGGATGCTTCCATATAAATATGAACATTTATGTCTTTGCAATTCTTGAGAAGAAGATTTTTAAAGAATTTTCCGATATATTTCTATGTAAAACTTTGGTCGGCCATTTTGGCCCCGCCCTACCCCGGGGGTCATGATTAGAACAAACTTAAATCTACACTACCTGAGGATGTTTCCACATAAGTTTCATCTTTCCTGACACAGTGGTTCTTGAGAAGATTTTTAAAACATACCATCAAATTTTCATTAATTCCCAATTATCTCCCCTTGAATGAGGGCGTGGCCCTTCATTTGAAGAAACTTGAATCCCCTTTACCCAAGGATGCTTTGTGGCAAGTTTGGTTGAAATTGGCCCAGCGGTTCATGAGAAGAAGTCGAAAATGTGAAAAGTTTACAGACGGACAGACAGACGACGGACAAAATGTGATCAGAAAAACTCACTTGAGCTTTCAGCTCAGGTGAGCTAAAAACGAAATTATTAAGTATAGATAGCATCGTTGATAAGTTTAACAAAGCAAAACGCGAGGATAAGGGTTCCAGTCACGCGTGGTTCATTCCACAGTGAGTGTCTTCAGCGCCAGACAGGGACATGCTGGTCGAAGAATTTTAGAAATGTCCACAAGAAGAACAAAATGCCATTTTAGAAATGTGTTCTTGTATTGCGACGTCCTTATGAAATGAGGGGAATGTAGAAGTAAAAATAGTCACGAAGTAATCAAATTATCCTCGTTTTTGTTTCAACAACCCGTGATTTATGAATATACAGATGGGGCGCTAGGCTTATTCCGGAGGGAATTTTTTAATAAGCAAGGTCTTGACCTTTCAGCGATTCAAGCGATTTGAATTGGATGTCATTGATTTCAATCAAGCAGAAACATCCACCCTCATGATCCTCTATGCATAATGCTACACATCAACAAATTACGTATACCGCTGAACAATTATTGACAATTAACTTCAAACATTAGATTGAAGTATTTGTTTCAGTTGATGTTTTCTCTTTCTCCCTCACTCTTCTTTTTATTTAATAATTTCGTTTATCTTTATTAAATAATTTCGTTTTTCTTTATATATCAATTCTGTTTTTCTTTATATATTAATTCCGTTTTCTTTATAAATTAATTTCGTTTTCCTTTATATATTAATTCCGTTTTTCTTTATATATTAATTTCGTTTCTCTTTATATATTAATTTCGTTTTTCTTTATATATTAATTCCGTTTTTCTTTATATATTAATTTCGTTTTTCTTTATATATTAATTCCGTTTTTCTTTATATATTAATTCCGTTTTTCTTTATATTAAATCCGTTTTTCTTTATATATCAATTCCGTTTTTCTTTATATATTTTTGGTTTTCCTTTATATATTTTTGGTTTTCCTTTATATATTAATTCCGTTTTTCTTTATATATTTTTGGTTTGCACTATTGGGCTTCCGTACTATTTAACATTTTAGTACCCATAATATGTTACTTTTTAGTTGCAAAAGGTCACAAAATAATTTACGCGCATTATTTTGCAAGATTTGTTCAATGATCGTATTAATCAAACTATTTTATGTAAAATAAAATTGTATATATTGCCATGGTTACATCTGATAACATATGATAAAGGTTAAAGTAATTTACCAAAGAGTAAAAATTTAAGTGCAAAAAGGTCTTGACAATTTAATTGTACCCTAGCCCAGTGAGATGCACACTATCCACCTATTTTCTCAGCGATTTTGAGTCACACTATATGAGTACTTATCTAAAATATACTTCTCAAAAATCCTGTATTTAACAAATTTCACGAGTGACATATCTTTATCTCAAAAGTCTGTTAAATAGTACAAACCTGGAACACAATAAATACTTCGAAATCCCAGAAGGCTCATTCGAGATTCGAGGTTCGAAATACGAGATTCGAAATTCGAGTTTCGAGATTCAAGATCCAGATTAACCAATCAAAAGCATATTCTCCAACACATAAGAGGTTTGATCAGGTATATTGGATGGAGTAGTGAGCATCCCCTGAACATGGGTCACACCCGCCAAAACGAATATTGAAAAAAATAATGTGAAAGCTGAGGCCAAAAATGAAAGTAATTCCAATATAGCAATCGAATGAAACAAATATAAACAGGGAAAACAAATGACTTTTTGAAATCCCAAAGGATTCCATCGCAATTATACTTAGACAAGCCTAGTTTTTAAGGTCATATTCACTTTTTATATTATGAGAATGAGTAAAAGATAAACTTGATGTATAGTTAGATTTCGATGGTGGCGAGGGTGTAATAATCACCTGCAGCTAAATATCCTTTTGTCGTGCATGCATACTAAGGTTTTTGATAAATCTCTTCTTGGATGTTTAAAAATGCTACTTTATTCAATTTTAAGGGCAAATAAGAACGGAAGACTTCAAGAAAGACAAGTGAGTAAAACTTAGATAATACATTTTTCAAGAGTTAATAAGTTATCTTCATAAATTCAGTGTTTAAGATTTCCTAAAATCTTCGAAGTCCTTTTCATTAAGGGACACACCTGTATTACTGATTTCATATCTTTTTTTAAAACAATGCAGATTTCTCACTTTTCCTTGAATTTTTCAGGAAAACAATATGCTCCCTTAATAAAGTGGAGAGACACGCACACGTATACGTACTTATATCACAAATCTTTATTATTTATATACTTACTATTCAAAAATGGCTTTTCTTTACAGAAATCAGATTTATCGAAAGCCACAAGTGGATATATAGACATTAATAGGTAAGAAAAGAATTTTTTATCAAGCTATCCATGATATCTATTTTAAAAAATAATAATCAAGTAAAACATTAATGAACATATAAAGTAAAATATGATATTTATATTTCCTATGTATATATTTATTATTTGCCTCCAGCTCTATTTACCGGTCACGGTAGCCTAGTGGTAGAGCGTTCGCTTCGTGATCGGGAGGCCCAGGTTCGATTCTCGATCGCGGCGCCGCGTCATACCTAAGACGTAAACATAGGTAGTGACTGTTCCTTCGCCAAGCGCTCGGCACTAGAAGTGAAAGTCACGGGTCTTTCGGATATGACCTTAAAAACGTAGGTCCCGTGTCACGGGATAAAGAACCCTCACTGCTCAATGGCCCTGAGTACCGAGTATAGGTCTAAATTTGAAGCCCTTCACCGGCATTGGTGACGTCTCCATATGAGTGAGAAATTCTCAAGAGGGACGTTAAACAATATACAATCATTCAATTAAATCCAGCTCTATTTATTACCTGCAAGACTTCCTTTTAAACACTTTGGCTTTCTGAGAATTAATATTTACATTGTTTTCAGTAAATAAAAGTCCACAGATAGGTAATATTACATTAAATTATATAAATTCTGTCTGGTAACAGAGATTTCCAGGACTGGTGAAGGTGTGTGCGTCTTATTTCCCTTTATCTTGCTTTATATGCATCGATAGGTTTCAAATACATATGATATGTCTTCCTTACATGTTAAACATGGCAGAATTATTTTTGTTTTTATCTATAGGGCAAACAATAATAGAGAACTTCAAATAAGACTGGTGAGTATTATTTATTTTGCATGCTTTCTTTTTTAAGTGTTGATAAACTTTCATGACATGCATAATGATTATTTGGAGAGATTTCAATATCCAGCTTCTAAGTACACGGGCCGAAAAGTAATTATTTTTCCTCTCTCAGTCTCACAAATTATATCAATCTTTGAATTTTTTTTTTTTGAAATAAAATTTATACTATCGCTTATTAAAAATAAAAAATCTTTAAATTTTTGTAATTCTGTAAATTTTTGTATCTTCCATGCAACGGAAATTTCTGTAAAATTTGTAATTGTACAATAAAGCAATAGAGTCGTTTTCTTTAAAAAAAAAAGAGTAATTTCAAAATTTTGTAAGACACTTCCATTTATGCTCTATACAATACTTTAGCTTAACATGTACAAATATTTATACAATATATTTTTTTAAAGTTGAATCTTCAAAACATGTTTTGAAAGTCAAGATAAGTGCATTTACTCATCAAATAATATTTCTTAATGTCAAACATCAAGTTTCTGAAATCAGTAGTTCCGTTATATCTTCAGTTTCTAGCCATAGAAAGACTTAGAAATTATAATTAGAAATTAATTCTAATTAGAAATTAGAAAGACGCTTAGACTAAAATCAATTGCGATAAGAAGATACATGTATAAGTGAAAAGTTTGCACTTAAGGTGTTTAGACAAAATGCTCATGCATAGAGGAGAAATTTATCAATAACAAAGGTTGTAACGGGAGCAGATTTTAGGGAGAACTTTCTGCTGCAAATGCTTTTATAGCACCTTTTTACAACATCTAAAAGAAATACTCTAATGGTATTTGGGGAACCCAGGACTCAGAAAAGAAACTAATGAGAAGTTTATACTTTTCAGAACAAAAATGGGCCACTTTATGATAATAGTAAGTATTTAAAAAAAATCACATGGCAAAAAATTATCCTTATTTTTGTGAAACTCTTTTAGTATAAAATCTATAAATCGAGATGTAAATATGATGTTATATATTTTTTTCATTTCTACCAGATCTCTTGCCAGATCTTGACAATCATAAATGTGTATCCATTTCAACAAAGAGACAAATGCCAGCTATATTTAATGTGAGTAAATCTAGTACCTGCTTTAAATGATTTTTTCAATCAATTTTTACTATGATTTTGATTTTAAGATGTTTTCTTATGTGGATGGATTTTTATTTATCATTGCAGGATTTTTCAAACCCTACAGGAAATGTAAGATATTTAATGATTTTTTATAATGACTAAAAAATAAAAAAACATTTTTGATCAAGAAAATAATATAAATATTACTTCATGAATATTGCTTGAAAAAAAAAGCCTGTTAGTTTTATTAGTTGACATCTTATATAACATTTTATATAAAAAATCATAATTCATGTTGCTGAGAGAAAACTTCACGAGACTCATAATTATCATTAAAAGAATTACTTTCAACAAATGTTACGAGTCTCTATTGCAGTTATGAAAATCATACTTAAAGAAGAATTTGAATTATTATCAATAGAGAACATGTGTGTGTTTGTAAATAATATTAAGACATTCATCGTCAGATTTTACGGACTCATGCTTCTACATTTGTAGGGTCATTTAATGAACAATTTCAGACTTGGACTTTCAAATGTGAGTTTCTTCTTACATTTATAGATTTAAACTTCAAATTGATAAGAATTAAAGAAAAAGATCTAATAAATTTGTTGTATATCAACAGAATATAATTACTACTTTCTTTGCCTATATAATTTCAGCAATCAAAACACACCCACATTTTCGATGCAGAAAGTTCTATCCCATGTTATAAGGTATTTTAACATATAAATGTTTAATTTTCCATTTTGTTTATCTGGGGGTTTTTCTGTTTATGTATTTCAACATTTTTAGATTTACATTTTGTATTTCTAAGGAGAATTTGAAAAACAAGCGAATGTGTGTCAAGATGAGCAAGGTTAGAATATTCATCACAGCAGTAACGATTGCGGGACTAGCACTATTGCTCATATATTTTGTCATTGGCCAAGTTACGATAGACGACTTGAATGAAAATGTTCGGACGCAAACCACTTTTTTAAAAGGTAAGCAAATTATACAATGATGTGCAATAACATCATTGGCATGTCAGGTGTTGGGTCGATAGTACTTTGCACGGAGGTAGCCAATTCTTGCTACCAACCTCCCAATATAATGTAGGGAAAACTGTCACATGTATTTCTACTCATTCTTTGCAATTTATTTTTATCCAATGAATAAATTCTAGGAAGCGGTGCTCCTGTTGTTTGTATATTTCGATAATTATACCCATATTATGGGAAAACCAAACTTTAACGACCTTTTCCCTTATCCAAATGTCAGTTTCTTCCTTTTTATGAACTTGGTTATCGATATTTAAGAGAAAATTTGACGATTTTAATCAGTTGTTAAACAGTGTATGTAAAATGATAATAGTTATTGATCTGCACTTTTTCTAGTTAAAATTAAGTCAAATCAATAACACCCCCTCCCCCTCAAAAAAAACTATTCGTTGGCCATTATCTTTATGTGATTGTTTGAAGTCTATTGCGCTTCATTTTGTGGGAATCTCCCGCAATTTTTTATTTTGAAATTATGATACAAATTTGATTTCTAATTTTCCTATAACTATTTGACAGCTTGTCGTCTTTTCTTGCAATGTAAACTGACACAGGTTCCCCGAGTTTCTTGGTTGTCTTTTTCATATGAATAAGTCGCTTACGTGACGCAGTGGTTAGAGCGTCTGCTCTGAGTGGAAAAGTAAGGAGTTAAATTATAAGGCAGAGGTCCCATGTTACAGTAGTTGCTGGCACGGGCTACTCAATGGTGAAGTATAGGTAAAAATTTGCTGCCCCCCACTGGCAATAGGTGACGTCTTTTTCATGTGAGTGAAAAATTCTCGAGAGGGAGTTTAACAACAGACACATAACAAAAACAAATTATATTAATAACTTTATATGGATTAAAATATTTATAAAGCACATCTTTAAAAATTTTAGGCATTCTTATAGTAATATGGTTCTCTTTTTTAACCCTTTTTCTTTGCCATGGTGGTCTATTGTTTGTTGTGATGCATTCATGAATCGTTAAGTATTTGGAATTAAACAAATTTATTTCTAAAAACTTCAGTAAGTACATGTATCTGACAATTCAAGGAAGATGACCATAAAATTTCTATCCTGTGGTATTTATATAGATACATTAAATCAATCTTTAATATGATGTAACGGAACACAAATTTTTCAAGGAAAAAAAAAGAAATGCCTATCAATACTGAAGAGATATTTCTGCTAGTCTTTAGAAATATTCTCCAGATCGGTCCAAACCATGCCAATGAAAGCTAAAGTTTACTGGACAAAATTTAATCTTTTCACATTTTGAGACTTGAACATACACTTGCACTTCATTCAGCGCACTCTCTAATAAAATATTCTTTGCAAGAAAAAGTGGACGTGTTGAAGAAGGATAATGAAAACTAACATTAACGATTAGAAGTCTTAATCTTGGTAATTGTTTGATGCTCATCTTTATGGCGTAATTACCTCTTTTCTTTTTTCTTTATTGTAGACAATGACAACTCATTAGGAATACTTCTTGAGAATCAACAAAAAGAAGTCGAAAAAACAAGTGAAGTTATAAATGTCACCGATATGAGTCTAGTGTCAAATTCAGATTTGACAGCCAATTTACTTTTATTATCAAACAAAACAAAAAGATCCTTCAAAGAAATTGGAGAAATGATAGAAACAATGTCGATTAGAACAAATACCTCAATCTATGAAATAGGAAACATGGTTGAAGCATCATTTAACCAATTACAATCATCTTCAGAGGACATAGCAAACACAATGCAAATATTTTCTAACCATACAAAAATGTCGAATTCAGATGTGAGGGACTTAATAAAAGAAGAAGCCAATAAAACCAAAACATACTTAGAAGACATGGTGAAAGATTTATTTAAAAATCTTGAAGACAAATTGATAGCTGTCATCGAAAGGAGAAATGGGGGTGTGTTCTTTTCTATGATTAAAGGTTTCTTTATATGCCAACATATTTTTAAAGTAAATATTCGGCATAATTTTTTACTATCGACTTTAAAATCTTTTTTTCATTTTATAACAAACTATTTAAAAATATCATAGATTGAAAACATTCAAAGGTTTAAAAAGAACTCAAGGTTTCGGTATAATTATCTTTTTAATTTGTATTTCAGGTGGCTGTGTAAATAACAGTTTAAACGTCACTACCGGTGAATGCGTAGACAGCTGTTTGAGAGTCGATAACGGGGATTACCAGTCGTGTCACACTTGTCACGGCTACGTGACGTGTGCAAATAATTATATATACCATAGAAATTGTTCCCAGCCTCATCATGTTTGGGATGATAGTAAACATCATTGTTCAGAGCAAAGTACAACATGCAACCCATCTGACTTCTCGTGATACAAATAATGTATTTTATTTTATTACCAGATCATGACCATTTCTCTGTCTCGATCATGATATAGAAACTAAATAAGCCGTCATTAATATAACAAGCCATTTTTATCTTGCATTAGTATAAAAGTGTACGTATATTTATGAGATATACAAATGTATACCTGATTATATGAATAACTTTTTTTCTTTGGTGACCGTCGTTAAGATATAGTTCTTATTGTTACAGTAAAAAATTACCTTTTTTTATATGGTACGAGATGGAAAGCATCGTACTCATACTTCAAAAATTCCTTTCATAGTATTATGAACGTGTTTTCATTCGAAATCACTTCTGATTTTTTTTTTTTGGTTTGTACATATTGGTTGTTAAAGAAAATTCTTAATAAAATTTGACACTTATACAATGCAAATTACTAATTTTTCAGGGCTGCTGGATAATTACTGAAATTTCGTATCGCGACTGCGATACGTAAAGTACAATATTTTCAACAAAAATTTATAGGGTTTCTTATAATATTAACTCTAATATACTTACAGAATGTACATATTAAATATAATATGCAATCATATGCAATGAAATAAATATTTTGTTGATTCAATTACAGGTATACACTTAAATACACATACATGTATACACCAGCTTCATTATATTTAGTGTTTGGCTTAATCAAAATATAATATTTTTTATCCATGTATTTTAATGCTATAATTCTATGCCCAATCAATTTGTTGGTATATCAGTATGATAAAACATATCTCAATAAGATATATATAATTTATTTTGTGATCATCTTTCAATAAGATAATTATTTATACCAAGAAGACAGAATCACTCATGAAGCTATCATTTCACCAACTTCTGTCACTTTATTGCATTCGAAGATCATGATTTCAATATGCACACATGATGCAAGGAACGAAACAAGACTATCCATACAACTTATGGCAGGGGTATTATTGGCTTGAGAGCTACTCAAAGGATTTTAAATATTTGACCCATATTGAAAAAAAGACGTATAGCAGCTGAAAAAATGACTTAAAACCACAAGCTAATATTTTTAAAAATGGATAATTAAAGCTATTGATTAATGTATAAACAGTGTTTATTTTTATCCAATTTTGAAATCCTTTTATTATTATCATTTTATTTTATTTACAAAGACGATAATAGAGAAGAAAAGTTTCAGTATCTGCTGAAATACAAAAAAATATAAAGGAACTTATTGTTCAATTCATAATTAAAATCGATTTTCAAGTGAACCCATGGATATCAGAAATTACATTATTTTGACAGAAAATCAATACAAAACAGTCTTGCTAGAAATGAGTAAAGGCAATAAAGATAAAATATATTGCAATGTTTTTAACCATTGTCAAAGGAGGCAATAAATTTACAACGAATAAGATATTGTTTCAATACAAATTATCCGGCCCTGTATTTTTTAAAATATTGTATTTCTATCCTTGACTTTTATGGAACTAAGAAAAAGAATTATTAGCTGTTAATTATACCACCGTATTATACATACTATTATCCTTGAGAAATAGAATGTTATTATATATTCTATCACATTTCCCCAAGATTCTGTACGAAAGCCCAGAAGGCTCATTCGAGATTCGAGATTCGAAATACGAGATTCGAAATTCGAGATTCGAAATTCGAGTTTCGAGATTCAAGATCTAAAATAATCAATCAAAAGGCGGTTTGAGATTCAATTACTCCCCTTTATTATTTTTTACTATCAAGAAATCGTTGAGTATTTCAATACCGAGGAGGTCATTTGATTAAATTACAACGCAAGAAAAAGTGTTATATATTATCAAAACGAAATTTAAAGAAATATTAGATTTTGGTCTGCAAGATATGCTTAATTAATTTATAATAGCTTCTTAAATGTCATAAGAGATTTTTTTAAAGAATATATATATTTCAAGTTATCTACTTTGGATACAGGGTTGTTGACATGATAGTAACCTTAAAATAGATTAACAGTACATACATCCCCCCTTTTTTGCAAACACCTTAAAATAGATTAACAGTACATACATGCCCCCTTTTTTCCAAACATATTTTTTTTACTATTGAAAATGTTCATCGAAAGGTCGGTTGCCAAGTATGGAAGACCGTTGGTGCCACGTACGAAAAATATTTTATCTGGCGGCCGCCAGATATTAAGTGGCGGCCGTCACTTATTATTTGGCGGCCGCCACATAATTTATATGGCGGCCGCCACTTATTATTCGGCGGCCGCCACTTATATATCTGGCGGTCGCCACTTATTATTTGGCGGCCGCCACATAAATTATTTTGTGAAATGTAAGTGTTATTGTGTCTTTATTGGGTTAAGATATGATGGATGTTGACAAAGCCGCTGCTTATTGATAAAAAGGTTAATGATAAAAAAGAATTCTTAAATATTGGAACACCATTATTGGAAATCCAGAATGCAAAACTTTATTTAATTCTCAAATCAAATATTAATCTGCTCTATGCAAAAACATATCTACTAGAAGTGTGGTTTGGAGTGTCGGGTCCTAATAATATCTTACAAGTTTAATTGATTTTCACACTCTATCCACCTCTGAAATAACACGTTAAAACATGCGCGCGCATCAGGTAGCCAAATGTTATCTGGCGGACGCCAGATAAAGTATGTGGCGGCCGCCAAATATTAGGTAGCGGCCGCTAAATAAATTATGTGGCGGCCGCCAAATATTATGTAGCGGCCGCCAGATAAATATTTGGCGGCCGCCAGATATTATGTAGCGGCCGCCAGATAAATATATGGCGGCCGCCATATAAATTATGTGGCGGCCGCCATATAAATTTTTTGGCGGCCGCCATATATTAAGTGGCGGCCGCCAGATATATAAGTGGCGGCCGCCACTTATTATTTGGCGGCCGCCACATAATTATCTGGTGGCCGCCAGATATATAAGTGGTGGCCGCCAAATAATAAGTGGCGGCCGCCAGATAAAATATTTTTCGTACGTGGCACCAACGGGCTTCCGTAGCCAAGCCCCCCCTCCCCACGTTATGGTAAAGTGGTGCAGTATAGTCAAAGAAGTTTATGTGGTAGTGTATCAAAAGAAATTAGTTCGAAATAAGTTCGATCCCCCCCCGCCCCCTTTCACACCCAGAAATAGGATTGTCGGGTTTGGACACATTTTTTCTGTCAGTTTTTTTTTTCAGGTTTGAAATGATATTTTTGCCCCCCCCCCCCTTTCCCCCCACCCCACTTTCAAAATCGATGCGTCGTCTCTGTAATAATTAGTACTACGGGTTTCAAAGTGGACTGTGTTCGTGACACGGTATTAGAAAGTGGCCAGTGACCAAGTTTATGAAACCAATAAACAGCCCCTTAAATACGGATGGCTGAAACATGCCTGCTTAATAAAGATAATGACCCACTGGGAATAATAAATTAAAAAAAAATCATTGTTAATCTCCCTATCCCCACCCCAATCTCGAAAAATAGGGGTTATCATTGTAATTGCATGGAAGTTATTTTTGAATGGACATAAGCATAAAGTTACTGTTTTCTATATAGTATATTATATCGGAAAAATATTACGGGAATGGCCAAGTGGAAAGGGGGGGGGGGGGCAAATGTGTTGTTATCAACATTCATTGTCAATCTTGCGATATCTTGCGATGCATAGATACAATAAATATATATTCGATAATTATTTAAAAGGAAACCGCTCGGGTCTCGCCCGACTTGATTAAAGACTCAAATATACTAGTAAAACCATAATGCTCATTTCATTGGGGGGGAGGGGGGGGGGGGGCAGCCATACATTTTCAGTTTTCAACTACCAAAAATTTCTTGACAACCAAAAACAAAGCAAAAAAAGTCATCAGATGTTTTTTATTGAGGGGGCACAAACTTGAGGGGCACAAGCATATAGTAGTTATGATTTCTATAGTATTTTTATATTTATTAATATATATATTAATATAGAAAATTAAGGGGGGGGGAGGCACAATGTAAAGAAATTTACCCTCATTACTATTTCATATAAATAGTATCTCCCTCATCAATGTTCTTATTAGAAAAAATGTCGATTTAAGAATTGCGCAATTGAACGATAAGACCATATAATATCCTATTTACGTATCTATTGTTTTGTTTAATTAGGAAAAATAGGAATTTATATATATTTTCTATAATGTAACCTAAAATTCCTTTTTATTTCGTTCTAATACATATATCTTTTTTTTCTTGCATTATCATTTAAGCAAATGACCCATTAGATATGAATATATTCAACGATTTCTTGATAGTAAAACATAATAAAGGGGAGTAATCAAAATTGAACCTGATTGTCTTTTGATTGGTTAATTTGGATCTTGAATCTCGAAACTCGAATTTCGAATTTCGAATTTCGAATCTCGTATTTCGAATCTCGAATGAGCCTTCTGGGCTTTCGTAATTTTGTCATTATTTTTTTCACCAGAAAGGTGAGGGAGGGGTGAGGGAAAGTGGTTTCCATGTAGGAAGTTTTTGACATTTAAGAATAAAAAAAGCGCAAACCAAAATAAAAAATATAAACCCGAAGTTCAGATCTGATAAACCTTTGTCATAAAAACCCCGAATTTCCGTCAGATTTGCCCCCCCCCCCAAAAAAAAAAGAACAGGAAAATAAAGTGAAAATTGGAAAATGTATGGAATGCCATATACGACAGCCAACTGCTGACTGCTTACTGCCAACTGTGAGTTGCTTACTGCCTTCTGCCACACATATTTGAATAAATTTTATATTTGTATCGATATTTATATGAATTTTTGCCAAAAAAGGGGGGGGGGGGAAAGGCACGGATCTAGGACATTTTTTCCAAGGGGGTCACCCTGGTAATTGAATAAAATGATCAATATGTTTTATCTTTTGTATTATTCAATATATGCGGTTGATAAAGTACTTTGTTTATTTTTTTATTTGTTTTCCTATTTGAAATAGGTAACAAAATGACTATTTTCTGCTTTTAATCTTTTAAGAAGCCCCCCCCCCTCCCCCGGAGATAACAAAACCTTTGAAGAGAGAATAATAATAAAAAAGATTTGTCGTTTCGCAGAGAAAGATTTTTGAAAATAAATTTCCGTTTTCCATTACTTCTATGGTTAAAAATTTCCTCAAATTAAAGATGTATATCTCTGTGTGTTATAATGTTTCACATGCATAGATCGGGGGGGGGGGGTAAAATTTGTACTGTCATACGTTAAATAAACTAAACGAACTACCGGTGTAACTGATCTTGTACCCTCCACTGAGAAAACACCGATCAAACATTTATATCTCTGTGTTTGTACAAATAAAATATGTTTTACATGATAGATCTAGAGAGAGGGGTCCGGAACACCCCTCTAAAATTTGTAAAGTTATTTAATGCACAAACTAAACCAACTAAAAGTTATTAAATGTATAAAATAAATCAACTAAATGGGACCTTAGGAACCCCCCCCCCTCCCCAACCGAAAATGTGGATTCGTGTTAAGTTGGTATGAAATGTTATACACATGAAGGTATGAAGCATAAGAACCCCCTCTCCCCGGCCGAAATAAATTTTCACATTTAGGAAAGGACTTTACGTATTTTTTTCTTGTCAAGAAATTTCTGGGTTGGATTTTTTTTTTTACCAGAGTGACCCTCTCGGAAAAAATGTCCTATAGATCTGCACCCTTTTTTAAAATTTACATGAATATCAATATAAAAATAAAAATTTATTCAAATATGTGTGGCAGTTGGCAGCTGACAGTTGGCAGCTGACAATCAGTTGGCTGTCTTATATGGCATTCCATAAAAATGAGACATTTCTTTTTTTCAGTTCATAATCTTTTCATTAGATATTGTCAACTGTTTTATGCACATGAAATAATGAAATATTCCCAAAACCAAAGAATTTTCAAATGCTTCAGATAGGCATACCAAACGCCATTATTGCTAAAGGTAAATCATGCTGCAACGAAAGAATTAAATTAATTTGTATATTTGTCTGTTAAATATATTTAATTTTTTAAAATTATTTTCTTTTGCGTTACTGTTCCGTTTTCCCTTCCGCGTTTAGCAACAACCCATCGTAGTGTAGTTTCACTTTTGATTTCACTTTCGATGCTTTTTACCAAAGAAGAACCTATTAAGCTCATGATCCCTCATAGAATTCCTTATCAAATAAAATATAGTAATTACGTGTATATGAATAAATGTTTTTAAATATTTTATATTTCACAAAAATCCGATTGTTCAATGTTAAATAAATAAGGTTTAAGATTTTTTCTCTTTTATTTTTGTTCACGGTAAGTCTAATGTTCGGCATTTTTGAATTATTTTATTTAATTTCCGATTATAAAGTACATGAAGAACGCTCCAGACCGCCCGGCTCTCTAGGCATGCCAAAAACTTGCATTCAATTCAATGGAATTTCGCGGCACTGCCCTACACTACATGATCGTTGAGAATAGAAGTTAGATACAGTTATTTGGACATAAATTTTATCCATGGGACCTGAAACCATATCTGATGTTTAGATGACCCGTGTTTCCTCTGCTCCAAAATCTGTATATTGCTTAATGAACATTTTAGTTTCAGTATAAATTATCTCCATAAACATGCATTCAGTCCGTCTTATCAGATACATGTGTGTTTACATCATTTATTTAAATATACGAGTACATTTTTAGGATAAGATAACTGATAGTATGTGATATTATCATTTTTAAAATGTTCACAGGAGAGATTACGCCAACAAATATACTTGCAAATATGGTAAGTTTAATAGGATTTTTTTCCAATCATGCCTACTTTTTGCTTTAAAAGGTTGGTTTGAAGGGGAAATATGACCGTAACTGTGCTTAATTCTCATAATTTAACAATTACTCAGAACATTCAGAACACTATGTTAATTTAAGATTTATTAGCAAAACGTCAAATGAAGCACACAGAAAAAAATGGGTGAATGTTTTAACAAACATTAGGGGCAGATGATACATGTAAAGATTAGCATGACAATTTTGAAACAATTGCCTTTTTTTTTTTTGACAATATAATACATGTGTACTGTTCAGAAACTGTCTATTCAAACTCGGGAGAATAAAAGAGTAATATGAAGGTTCTTAATCTTTATTCTTATGGTCTGTAATTGGCAAATGTTTACTAAACGTTTATAAAATTGAAAGAAAATTAATAAAGGTTACTTTTACTTCAAAACTTTAAGATATCTTTTCCTGAAAATAAATAAAATAATTGCTATATGTTGCCGAGCGTTGAAAGAAAATAATTATATCATCATTTGATCCATTTATCGAATCATTAAAGGAACATGGACAAGATAATCCCTCATTTGAAGAAGAGTGTTCGTTTGCAAACTCAGGCTCTGAGAACTCGTAAGTAACCTCCAACCTCTCTCTCTCTCTCTCTCTCTCTCTCAACCGACTAGTTATGCACCAATTATCATTAAACATGATCCTCATTTCATTTCCTATGTTCTTATGTACGTACTGTTTTTAAACCTTATTGTACTGCTACAGTGTTATAGAATTACAAAACACAAGATATATAAAACATCGGAGATAAGATCAGGTTTTGGGGCAATGAAACAAAGGCTAGTTTTCTTTTAATACATCAATCTCACTTAATTTACACTATTAATTATTTTGGTAAAAATGAGTTTGAAATCAAAAAAGTGTTCGTCTTAGTTTTCTGATCCTCAGGCCAGATGTATATTATGTCCTGCAGACCTTTCAATCCGTTAAGAGTCCCTTGGATTAAGCAGAAAAATAGTCTTATCAGTAGTAAATTACATGTACCAAGGTACCGAAATAATGACCTTACAAGTTGCATGAGATACGATTGATTGAGAATTTTTAACTCATATTGAGACGCCACCAGTTACTGCTGGAGAGCTGCAAATTTTGTCCTATACTTGGCACTCAAGACCACATTTTTACAATACGGTACCTCGGTTTATATGGTCTTTTCCGAAGGTTCGGTTTTCATGTCCCACAGTGGGATTCGAACCCGTGACGTAAAGATCAAATTCTTACTTCCTTACTCGATATAGTGCAGATCTAGACGCTCTAGCCAATGTGCCACGCAGGCAACGCATGTGATACGAGGGGTGATCAAAAAGTTTGCGAACTATCTCTATATTTCAAATCTGAGATTCGAATCAGAGTGAAATTCGACACACATAAAAGCACACACATGTTATATGAATAATATATGTAATGAAATATTTAACTACATGTTTGTGAAGTCACAATGTGATAAATGACTTCAATATGTAAATAACTCGTGACAAAAAAAATGGTTGACTCAGTCGTACTCGAGCAACAAACGTCTGTAAACTAACACTTGTATTATCCATCAGTATGTAACAGTTTGTACATGGTTTATGAAGATAAAAGACTTTCTGGTTACATGTATTTGGAAACACAACAGAAGGAAATAGAAACCCTCTGAATAGTTTCAATAATTCCTTTTGCTTATAATTTAAAGATAAAGTTTCCCTAAATGACATGTCATGTACATTTATAATTTGAAGTTACCCAACACAAATGTTCTTTTCACGGTTTCCTAACCGAAACTGAGAATCGTCGTTATCTGGACGAACTGGTATAGATTTTAACCGTCCACAATTTTTATCGAACATGCATGTACTAAATTTTCAAGAAACACAAATGCCTCTCTTAATTTCGCAAAACCATCAACTTACAAGGATAATGCGAGCGCGATATTTTTTTCATAATACACATAAAAATATTTACTAAGTAAAACTTGTATTAATAGTATTAATTGTATTAAGGTATTAATAGTCATTCTCTGTGTTGTTTTTACCTAGTTTTAAATTATTTGTTGATAGAAAGAAAATAAAGCTGATTTATTTTGCTATTTTCTTTAGATCGATATCAGAAAAACAACATGAAGAGGAGCAACGAGAATACAAAAATCAGGCAAGAATTAAAACTATAAATTAAATTATAAAAAAAAGATTTCTTTTATTTAGAACGCTCTCTGTCTTCTGGTCCAACGCTATAATCATACTTATTTATCATTTAAATCATTTATCGAATCATTTTAATAGAATAATGGACAGGATAATGCCTCCTTTGAAGAAGAGTTTTCTTTTGCAAATTCAAGCTCAGAGAACTCGTAAGTAACTTCCTTTCTCCCTCTCTCTTTCTCTCTCTCAACTTACTAGTCATGCGCCAAATAAACATTATGCTCATTGCTTATACGTAACATCTTCTGTACGTATTGCATTGTAATCGCCTGCTAAAAAAATTACAAAGCACAACACGTACAGACTCCTTAAAACATCGGGGATCAGATCGGGCCCTCGGGCCATAAAACTAAGACGAACTACTTTTGATGTACCAGTCACACTTTTTCAATATAAATACCTTTGGTAAAATGAAACTTAAATCAGGATTACTATGACATGTAGACCATTTAAATCGTTATGATACCATTGGATTGAACAGGAAAACAGCATAATACGGCTGTAGAATGGATAGCTACAAAAATGACCTTACAAGTGACATAAGATACAAGGGGTTGTCAAAGACTTCGGAATTATCTCTATATTTGATAAAAAAAAAAAGCAAAAGAAAAAAGGAAAGCAAAGTGACATACTTCACGCATCCTAAAAATTCGAATTGTGTCTTATATTTATGCAAAAAAATGACGAAATTCTGTGCAGCGGTTAAGGAGGAGTTGTGTTGAAAAAACTTTTCATCTCTATATTCAAGATAATGAAAAAAACTGTAACTTGAAAATCGGAATTTCCTGTTAATTTACACATTCATGCATAATGTGTCCTAAATACCTGCAGAGTTTGGGGAAATTTGTGCAGCGGTTGAAGTGGAGTTGCGCTGACAAACTGTTCAACTCTTTATAAAATAGGCCATGGCAGCGAAAATATCCGTCACCCAAATTAACTTTAATACTGTAAACAATGATTAAAAAATTAATGCACAATTATGAGGTGGACCACGTAGCTCATCTAGTGTTACGGATAGAGCGTTTTTTTAAAGGGCTATCTCTACATCAAAACATTTTTTTAAACCCAACAAATATCTTTTTAAAGGTGTTAATATTGAGCTAACCTATTTTCAGTATATAATAAGTAGCCTTTATCCCCAGATAAAGATACTACACGATATCATTTAATAAAAATACTTCTGAATCGATACAAAAACAGGAGGCCCAGGGTCCACATCACTCACCTAAGCACAACGGCTAAGAAAAAAGCACATATCAAATCAGAACTGAAAAATTAATTGAGGTGGGGGGGGGCTTGAATTTTTAATACTACTTGAGAATGCCTTCATATCAATACAACATCACTCTATTGTTTTTTGATAAAAATATTTTTAAAACATTTTCCTTCTACATATTATTTCGTAATAATTTGAGTTTGGTTCCCCATTGATTCCCTGACCCTCGCCCAAGGGGCCATGGTTTGAGTAAAAAATCTTCAATACCTTAGGATGCTTATATGTCAATAACACTAAACACTAAACATAGCTTTTCTATTCTTGGGATTTTCTCTTATTTTTCTATGTAAAACTTTAATTCACCATTGTGGCTCCACCCTACCCTTTGGGGTTATGATTTGAACAAATTAATAAATTCTGCACTCGTAACACTACCTGAGAATGTAAATATTAGTATCCCTAATCATGGTTTTGCTATTCTTTAGAAAAAAATTAAAATGTATTTTAATGTAAAACTTGGATCCTCCATTGTTGCCCTACCCTATATGTCTTGAGGTTATGACTTGAAAAAAAAGAATCTAAACTATCTGTGGATGCTTATACGTGAGTTTCTTCTTTCCTGGCTCACTGGTTCTTGAGATGAAGGTTTTTTTTTAAATGCTATTAATTTTTCACTAATTCAAAATAATTTCCAATTGAAAGAGGGTGTGGCCCTTCATTTGAACAAATTTCAATCCCTTTTACCTAAGGATGATTTGTGGCAAGTTTGATTGAAATTGGTCCAGTTGCCCCTGAGAAGAAGATGACGACAGACAACGGACAGATTTTGATCAGAAAAGCTAACTTGAGCCTTCGGCTCAGGTGAGCTAAAAATACATGTAAATTACATGTTCAGTTACAAGTACGTTATCTTGGCCTTTTGAAACGTTAAAATGTTTTATTTGATTACAATTTGAGTCATATACTTTAAAAACAATTTTTTCTAATTTAGGTCTAAGACCAGATTTTTAATAGTCCATATTTGTGTTGTTTTTTCACCATTTATATTTATTGTATGTTGATAAACAGATACAAAGCTGATTATATATGCGTATATATATATATTTTAAATCTAGCTCGATATCAGATAAACCACATGAAGAAGAGCAAAGAGAAGACAAAAATCAGGCAAGAATGAAAACTAAAAATTGAATAAGAAAAACAGTATTTTTAAAATAAATATTAAGTATCAACCCTCTCTGCCTTTTTTGACCCACGCTGAAAGTAGTTAACTTCGGTCGATCTGTCTGTGTCCGCCCGTCTTTATCTCTGTAACACTTTTTGTTTCCACGTGCTATCTTGATAAATCGTTGAGCATATGTAGCCAAATTTTAAACAATAACTCCCTATGACACAAGGTAAACCCCATTTGATTTTGAGGTCTAAAGTCAAGGTCATAAATTAAAACTCAAGAAACATTTTAGTTTTTTCAGTGATACATGTTGCATTAATTCGCTAAGGATGCAGTACTGATATTGACAAAAGAATGGAAAAATGCGTTGTTACTTGACAAAAACGTCGTCGAAAGGTCTAGAAATAGAGTCTAAGGACACCGTAAGGTTTTTTCTGCTTTTCATTCAGTTTAAAGTAATTAGATTTCTACAAAAAAGAGGAAAGGAATGATATGCACATTTAATTGGAAAAGTCATAAGTATTGTTGCCTTTTTTGTCCAGAAATGCTTTATTATAGAAATAAGGTATGCGGTTTTTGTGAATTTTGCAGGATAACCTGCGAGGCATCTTCCAAAGTCAAGAGTTTCTGATCCGCTCCGCTCCACATAAACCCTTGACTGAGTACACCAAGTTTGATGGGGTTTACTGTCACTCCATGTAGTGAAATTACATATATTGAACTCTACTGACCTCTGCTAATGGCAAATCAGAGTTAACGAATTGACCTGAGAATTCGAGACCATGTTGGAAGTTAGTAATAAAATTCAATGTAATTCAGTAGAAAAGCTGAGACAAACCTTTAAATGGGTTATATAAGGAATGATTTTAAGTTTGGTGTGAGTTATTGGTTATATTGAGTTATATTTCCAATAATTCACACCAAACTTAAAAACATTCCTTGAATAACCCATTTAAAGGTATAAAAACATCAAAAACATTCCTCATATTTACATTTTACATGTTTAGAAGCAACTAAAGTATCCTCGATATTTGAATTTCTCGCTGCCTTATTTCATTGCATAACTTTTTACTAACTACACCGTAGCCTCTTTGTGACGTCACGTTAACGCTCCGTGTATATTTCTAGGCGTGAGTATACACTAAAATAATTTCCAATCTATTTTACAGTTAGCTTAGTAGATAAACACAGCGAATGCAAATATTTAATGATAAACACGTATGTAATCCTTGGGACTCAAACTGGCTTGTTTTTCTGTTTACTGTTTATTTTAAGTTTAAATAAAACAATGATTTTGATTGGTTCATGTAGACTTGCATGAGGCCATTCAGAGAACGCATTTCTAACCCCGTCAAACTAAGCCTTTTCAGTCAAGGATTTTGTTGAGCGGAGCGGATCAGAAACTCTTGACTTGGAAAGATGCCTGCGAGGTTGAGAGTTTTTTTGTCGATATTACACTTTTTCAAAACGCGTATAAGTGAAATGTCTTTTCAATATCTTTATCCCTGGTGTGACCCTTAAAAGGATTTGGTATATATCTGATTAAATAGACATCTCTAATCGGAAGGGAATGTTTTTAAAATTATTTTTATCACTTGTAAATGATCCATTTCTAAAATATCAATGCATTTCATTAATTAGAAATAATTATGTTTTGAAAGGCATCTGATTTAAGAATTTTAAGTTGTTTCATATTTTCGCAATAAGTCCATGTCAACTTGATCGGCGTTATCGGCATTTAGCATGCAAACAGTCTTCTATCAAATGAAGTAATAAACCGGGTTACAAAAGGCCAATCGATGCAATTAGTGTACATGTACGTGTACGTCCATTTGACAAAAGGAAGTCAAATCTACAAATGATAAATAAACATTAATTTTGCTTAAATTTCAGTTTATTGCACCCATTGATTTTTTGATTAAAACTCTTGGTACTTGATTTTACCGGAAAACCCTCGTACAATATCAGTTGAGGTATAGTATAAAATATTGATAAATACATGAGAATAAGAATATGATAACACTTGCTCTTTATTAAGGAAGGAAGCTTATTTCAACTTATATTATACGATATAACATAACTTGGGGCAGTTTACACTTTATAAACTGCAAAGTTTTGTTATATCGTATAATATAAGTTGAAGTAAGCTTCATTCCTTATAATTTAATTTCAGTGCAGACAATGAAATAATTTTACCCCCAGAATAAGGCTTTACATTGATTAATTTTAAAAGTAACGTCAAGCGGAGTAATACGTTTTTTGACGTAACTCATTGTGACGTAGGCAAGTTATGTTATACAAAATGGATAAAAAAATTTTATCCAATCAAATGATGTGTTACAAGTAAAATTAAATTATTAAAAAATAATTACATTAACAACAAAAATAATAGCTTGATTTCTGTCTAAAAGTCAAAGAAATAAAGAAAATTCATAATGCATGTATTAATATGAAGGAGGCAAATTTTATATTATTATTTAAGACAATGAATGTAATTAAAAGTAAATTAAGAATCGATCTTGTTAGATAATGTTGTGTTCCAGCTCAATACTTTAGAAAAATATTTATTGTTTTACATTTTTTATCAAAAGTGTTGTCTTTTCATCACGACGTGATATTACGTTGTGTGACGTGATTGTTTTCGTATGCCTTTGTGACTTAAAAAAATATGAACCAATCAACATTTCACTTAAAATAAAGCATGTAATCTGTAAAATCTAATTTTATTATGTAATTAATGTATACCCATAGTGTGACATTATTTAAATTGAACAGGGGACCTTCCTTCGTATTTTGTTTTTGTTAAATTCTTACCATTCTTTTTTGAGACACGATCGCGACTATTCTTTGTGTTTCGTTGTAAAAAGGGTTTTGAAAGTTTGGCGATTCTGAAACAATTTTCTTTTAAAGATGAGGTAATTTAAAAAAAAAAATGCGCCAAATTAACAAAATATATTGAATGACATCCACATGTATGCAAATGAATGATGAATCATAGTTGCATTTTGCTAAAAAAAAAAAAAAAAAAAAAGAATTGATTTTGGCTTTGCATTTTTCATCACATAAAAGAAAACTTAATAATTATTGATCCATACTTAATTTTTTTTTAATATTTTAGGAGCAGAATAAACTCTAATGTATATTCTGTTTAATATCACACACTGCTTAAAATATTGTTTGTTTATTGTAGTTTAAATTATGTAAATCCAATAATTCTTTTACGTTACATCCGACTCTGGCATAAGCAAACCCGCGATCTATCTAATCATAAAAACGATTGTATGGTAAAGGACCGGATTTTACATAAACAATTTTAGATGACAAACCCTGAATTAGCGAATTAGAAATGTTGAATCATAACACTCGACTTATAGATATCGAAAACAATAAGTCTATCAACATTGATTATTTCCATTTTTATGTCGATACGATACATTCAGGTGAGCTTGAGAAAGAAGATACCAAATAGTCTGACACATCTGCTTCATATTGAGATATCTATGTGAAAGAGACGTTAGTGGTAATCTAACAACCAAATTCTATGATAAACGTGATAACTTTAACTTTACTATCGTCGATTTCCCTTACTTATGCAGCAGTATACATTCATCACCTGCATACGGAGTTTATATATCTCAATTGATTCGAAATGGCATTGAAACAAGAATCTCAGTAATTTCATCTACAGTCATTATTTCGTAAATAAGTCCTATGGTCGATACAATGAACTTTGGAGCAAGTACAAATTGTCATTGAGTTAAATGTTGACTGACATTTTTCATACTTGTTGATAGTCAATTGTTTATTTTCCCGTTTTTTTTTCTCTCGATCATAAGAAGGAGCACACGGCGGGTGTCACCGGTCACCAGGGGATGCTCACTCTTCCATGGCACCTGATTCTACCTCCAATTGGTTTAAAATGCGTGTTTGCTCTGCTCCTATTTTTTATATTAATTAATGGACGTTTACTCTTGGATACTGTTAGTTATATTCATATGTTTCTTGTGCACGAGTGTTATTTGGTGTAAATTTCAATACAATGGGTTAAGTATACGAGGGTTGTCCCAGAAAATCGAAGACATGGAAAGCAGTTAAGTTTCTCTTTGCTTAATTAAATTTCTTTCCTTGTCATAGCTAAATGTAACATTTTATGATCATGCATTTTAAGTTTTATGATATCACATATAATAAGAAAAATACGCAAAAATAAAGAAAGAATGTCAGTATACACCGGCGCATAAACGCAAACGTAAATTACGTCTCATATAGCGTCATGATCTCTTTGTCTACTTCACTCGCGTCTTTTAATATTCAATATAATTTTTAAAGTGATAGACCACTCTTGACTGAGGGACTTATTTATAATTCACTACTGTCTGTTTGCTTTTTATTTGTTTTTTAAATCAGATTCAAATCTCAGTCGAAATTTACATTGTAGGCAGCAGAGAATGAAAAACTCTCATTGAATATCGTACCATTTAAAAATAATCTATTTATTAAAAATCTGGTGTGTAATCTCACTTTTGTACTCTTTTTCTGTCTTTGATGTATATACATGTAAACCATATGCAACACAGTTTATGACATTACAGTGCGCCGGTTACCCGTTTGACGACGTCGTTTTCATCTAACTCAATTCCAACGATACTTTGAAAATGACACTAATCTTCTGTTTTTAAAGCAATTTATATGAAATTTTGCCATATCATTAAGATTCTGATACTGGTTTCAGTTACTTGAATTTGAGTTCAATGTATAATATAGTACTAATGAAGTAAAAGCAAATGTAATTCATATTTATGCGTAAATGACTCCGAATCTTTTCATGCGCCGACAGGCACTATCGGCATTCATATAAATCGCCCTAATATTATTAATATGAAAGATACATACTTAAAAAATCACAATTCTAAAGAACATTGAATATCTTATGTCTATGCAAAATTTGGTTAGCATTGGTAGCGTGTTTAAAAAATTATAAACATTGTCTACGACATTTTGGGACAACCCTCGTAGTTAATTTTATTATATATTCAATTAATCTTCTTCTATATGAAATATAACGTTAACCCGAATAAACCCCTTTACTTTATCAAACCTAGCTAATATATATCTAAATTAAATATTTGCATCATACTGATAAAAAAATTCTTTTGTTTTCATCAGCCATTATCAGAAAATGCAGTTTTACACCCAAGACCTTATAGGGGTAAGTCATATATTAAAAAATATCTGGTTAAGACTTTGATCAATAATGTATGATGTAAAGTTTTGGAAAAGCCCGTCATTCATATGTTATCCCATGTTTCCCTCTACATTTGTTCAGCAGAGCGAACGTAAGCGAGCGCTCGCCAAAATAACTATTGGATACTAAGTATAAGGTATTTTGGCGAGCGCTGGCGAACACACACTCCGCTGAACAGGCCTCTGGGTGTTCAAAACACGGTATCAAGGAATTGACAACTCGTTCAGGCAATCGTGGATGTTTGGATGTTTATGCTTTATGATATTAAAAAAAACATCAACAGAAGATCTACATGTAGAGGCATTTCTAAAAAGATAAATAAATATCTTCAAAGATGGGTAGAAGTTCTACCCACCGCGTTACAGTAAGGCTATATAGATCCAAAATCGTGAAATTTTGGCTATACCTTCATCACAAGAAGAGGTCAACATTTTAAAGTATAGACTGTATAGAAGCTAAGTGATTCCCGGGATCAAAAGACTGAGAAGTAGGGGCACAGACAAGAAAGAAAAGGAAAAAAATGTTGAGAAAATACTCAACATAAATACATGCATACTTGCAATCAAAACACAACATCCTAATTTAGTGTGAACAATATACGGGATATAACTAACGAGTTAGGACATTTTTTACTTTGCCAAATCATTTATTTAACGGTTGAATGTTTTTTTTTATCCCATATCCGGAAGTTGATTTTTAACCCTCTTAACAGAAAAAATAAATTAGCACTTTTGATAAAATATTGCTAATATTTGGGTTTCGAGGTTTTGTAGCTGTTTATCATAAGTATTGTACTAAAATTCCGGGAAAATATACTTCTTTCCTTTGCTGATGTGATGCCTGTATTTCCTCAAATTGACTGAAAGCACGCATTTTCATTTCTCATGTTGGAAATTCTCAAAATAAAGAAAAAGGAGAGCTACAATAGATATAAGTATGCTACGTACTTTCACACCCTACGACGAACTTTCACACCCTACGAAGTCGCCCGCGTGGTGCAGTGGTTACAGCGTCTGCTCTAGAGTCATGAAGTAAAGAGTCAATCCTTTTATTTCCTACCTAGCTTGTAACACGAGCTTTGATTGGTTACAAAGTCGGGTGTAAATATCCGTGCACCCGACTTGAGCCGGGTATAAATAAAACGTGACGTCACAATGCATATATTCTCAGTACGTAGTTATCTAATCGATAGATTGAGACACACTCTGATGTTTACAAAGCTTTTTTTATTGGTACAAAGGAAATAAATTCGTTATCCAGGTCCAATCAAGGGTGTACGGGGATTTACCCCGGGTTTTATTCCATACACCCTTCGGCCTGCGGCCTCAGGGTGTATGGAATAAAACCCGGGGTAAATCCCCGTACACCCTTGATTGAACCTGGATAACTAATAATGTCGCGGGTTTGAATCGCACTGCTGGATGTAGAGACCGGTCCTTCGGATGAGACCGTATAAAGCGAGGGCACGTGTCGCAGTAGGTGCGGGCACGAAAAAGATCCCTCCCTGCTCAATTGCCCTGAGGGCCGAGTAAAGGTTAAAATTTGCAGCTCTCCACTGGCAAATGGTGGCTTCTCCATATGAGTGAAGAATTCTCGAGCGGGACGTTAAACAATATACAATCAATCAATCACACCCTATGAACAGATGGGACAGACAAACCAGAGTACCGACTGAACAACGGTAAAAACACTATGCTAATACACATTTAAGATTGTCTTCCAACAAGTACGATACATATCTAGATTGATACTTTAAAGCGTTTCAAATCTCTGCAGACACGTTAGAAAAAGAGGAGAATATCTCAAATTGTAGCATCAAATCTGTGAGAAAAGACATTTTCTTTACTCGTGTTGGAGAAATGATAAATAAAAACGCTGTCCCCCATGTTGTTCAGATCAAGTAAAGTTTTGTGATCTGCAAACAAGATGATCATCGGTACTGAGTTAACAGTACCTTGGGAAGAATGTTCAAATTTTAATTATAGAAGAAAGCGTGCCTAGCATGGGAAACTCAAGGACGAATGTTACCAAGTTTAAGACATGGCTTATCCCACTCATATTCGGATACCGTGGATTCTCGGCTATGGCAGTATGGACAATGAATAAAGTCTCAGAAAACAGTGATATAACAAAAAGGAGAGTTGCAACAAAGTTTTTGGGAGGAAGAGACCTTATGACAAGCTTGGGACTTACACACGGTACATCGATCTACCCAAATGGAACCCAAAATGGACCAAAGTGGAAATCAAATGAACACAAATGGAAATCAAATGGACACAAATGGAAATCAAATGGACACAAATGGAATTCAAATGGACACAAATGGAATTCAAATGGACACAAATGGAATTCAAATGGATTATTAAATATGTTTTACTGAGATTTTATAAACTTTTACTTGTAAAAGAATTACTGTTTTTGATTTTTTTATTTGTTTTATGTGTTCATGTACATGTATGTGTTTATATATTAATTAAACATTTTATACAATATACATTGGAGCCTCACATATCCGGACGCTTTGCTTCCTAAAATTTAAATTTGTCCGGATATGTGAAGCGTCTGGATATCTGAATTACCAGTTAAACAAGAACAAATAACATTAGAAAATTCTGTTCCAAGGAAAAGTCGTCCGGATATTGAAGTATCCGGATATCTGAGGGTCCACTATATTATTATTATTGTGTGTCAAAGTACGCTTTATTTGACAAATAAATATATTTGAATGTGATCATATTTATTTTTAAGGGGGGTGTATATAATTGATTTCAATTATCAAATGGGATAGATTTTAATTATCACAGTTATGATAAGCTTGAGGCTGTCCGATGGCTTTAAATGCATTGAAAATATACATTTTATTTTTAGCTAGATTCTAATTTTAATACTGTAAGACGTTTTAATTCCACGATTGTAAAATTTTACGATTTCTTAAAAAGTACCAATCGCATTGGTTTTAATTTCGCACTGCAATAACTTCATTTTAATTTCCTTTACGCATTTAGACATTTTTTTTAAAACCAATGACAGCATTCAGTTAGCATGGAGTTATCAACAGTTGTAAACTGCGAAGAAAAAAGAAGAACTTTCAACTGAAGAAAAAAAAAAACAAAAACTAAAAATAGCCAACTAATGGACGAAAAGAAAGAAGCATTCATCACTTGTTATCTATATGCAAATGAGTTGAACGCTTTCTACATATCTGTAATTTCCATGTCGAAAATTCAATCAATGGTCAATTGACAGTTATTCGGACGATTTTGTCCGTACGAAACGAAGGAGTTCTAATAAACGATTAACGATGCGCCATTTTTTTTAATTAGAAGTTGTTTTCTGGTAATATTATTTTTTAAATATCATTTTTGTTTTCAGATTCATCTGAATACACAACAAAAGACGAAGAACAAACAGTGAGTAAATTTAAAGAAGTTTATATATTAATTTTTACAATTAAAAGGATGCATTTTGTATCTAAATTTAGTTATAAACTTTGCCTGTGCCAATTACTGTTCTTCACGAAGTGAGTATAGAAACATTTTTTTAGAAACACGGCAAGTTATGGTTCAAAATTGAAAACAAAAGTGTTTGTAGAGAAAACAAAGGGCCCACTGAAAAAGAGGATGGCATCTCTAATAGCTGAGTTTTAAGAATATCCTGTCCCTTTCGACTGGTTGCCCCTGCCTCGTGCTTTTTATTTTAATCGAGTAAAAAGAAAAAAAACCAACAATGATATAATGTGGAAATTAAAAAACTTTGAAAGGCCTCGGTCTGCATTAAAATAACGATGATGCATTGATTTTGATACTCTATTAGCCATTTTTTCTAAATCTTATGCAGTAAACTTGGTTTAAAAAATTCTACATGAGAAGAATACATTGATTGTGGCTTTCAATGGAACACATAGATATATTTAATACTCATCGTCTCCGATCTAAACAAGGAGGTTTGCAATGGAAGTATTTATTATTAAGCCATTGCTTTATTAAAACCCAAGTGTTGAATTTTTTCCCTTGATTTTTCATGTTTATGAAAGAAAAAGGTACCAATTTCAATACAAATGAAGCCATGTATTTTTCAAAAATATGAAAGTGATTAAGAAATTAAAATTCATTCTTTCTGAATTATAAGAATTCCCTGCAGTGAGAACACACAAACCGTTTTTCTCAAATGACCTCCTAAATGCTAATTGTGATGTTAACAACTAGTGCATTTTCCCGTTTTTTATTAAAAAGTTGCAGAAAACATCAATTCTCATGAAATTTTCTTTCAGAAAACATACTCTGCCATTGTCGCCCACAACGATTTTGAGATATTTGATTTTTCAAAGCAGTTTACATAATATATCAAAAAATTGAAGCCGACGAGGGTGGCAGAGTATGTTTTCTGAAAGAATTAAGTCATTCTGAAGCTTTTCTGCATAAAACTTAGAAATGTAACAAAATAGTGACGACATATTTCCAGAATGGTCCTCCCTTATGCCATATTCTTTAGTGATTTAACATATTAACCTACTTAAGTATCATTTGTTAAAGCCAATTCCATAACTTTTTAAGAACCTTAAACTTTTAAGGCACAATAAAGTCGAAACTTTACCTTCTTCCTATAGTGTTTTACATCATTTTTTTTTGTAAATCTAGGGTCTATGATTATTGATATTTTGGATTAAGAGACGCAATAAACACTCCTATTAAAGCCATACTTAAATTTGATTGCAATATTGATGCTGCAATGCTACGTTTTAACAAAAATGAACGCAACCGGGCTAACAATAATTATAACAGTGGCTACTCCACAGGACGTTTCCTCTGCATTTGGTTTACATCAATAAGCTTTGTAGCAAATAAAAATACATTTCCATCAAATAAGGAACACGCTTGATAAA
The DNA here is from genome assembly GCF_032062105.1 of Saccostrea cuccullata. NCBI lineage: Eukaryota > Metazoa > Mollusca > Bivalvia > Ostreida > Ostreidae > Saccostrea > Saccostrea cuccullata. The sequence goes on from NW_026926328.1 coordinate 84,855, forward strand.
CCAAAACTGACCGTCGGCTGGTTACCACACCCAGACGGGACCGTCAGACCCTCTACAGCACCTGTGCAATCGATTTAGAACTGCTGTACAGTCTACAAACTGCTGATACAATAATTGTATAAAGAAATCAACAAAAAATACACATATAGTTTTGGCAAGTTAGAGTCTGAGAGGAGCTGGTATCCGTCCTGGATGCCCATACATTTGAAATCCACTATAGCGCTGAGCAATGCAAAGGACGTATGGATTGGTTAAGACGCTATACCCTTGGAATTTAGAGGCGACGACAATAACATCAACTGAACTTTTCAATTTACAATTTAGGACGTTTTCTTTTTATCAGGACACATTCTAAAATAACTTTTAAAATATAAGATTTAAAGTAAAAAACTTAGATTATGATTAATCTGAATATTCATTTTATTTTTGTCTAGTATCCATGTACTTCCTCCCCACCTTTCGAGCGAGAGGTACAAATAATGAATTGCCGTTTTCATAATGACAAGTTGATAAATCGTGCGAACAATAAAAATGTTTGAACGAAAACTTACCTCTTAGTAGCGAAAACATAAAAAGTCATTTATATTGAGACATTACTAAAATAAAGTTAACTAGAGCCGAGCTCGTTGCAAAGCAACGAATAGGTCTTCCGTTGGAGCTACGGATAAGAAGACGTAACCTTGAGTCTAGGTCAAGCCACATTCTAAAGTTCTACAAGTGAAAATTTAAACCTTTTAAGAGAAGCAACTTGCAATGTTTAGCTAGGAAAAAGACTGTAAAGGAATATATGTGACCTTGAACTTTCCAAGTGACCTTGAACTCTCCAAATGACCTTGATCTAAGCAATGACTAGCTCTCGTTATAAAAATATTATCCATGTGTTACCGTCTGGAAAATTTCAAACATTTTATTTAGATATTCTTTCTGTCCATGCATCCAACCAAAAACATCTTATCCTTGGGGACTTTGAACTCGAGTCAAGGTCACGTCCCACCCTGCATTATATCAGCAATGTTTCACTAGCAGAAAAATGGTAGCGAATTTACAGTTTCACTGTCACTAATCTTGACTCGTCCAAATGACTGGATATGTTCAGCCATGAGTTTTTTTCTGACTATAATCGAGGCAAAATGATTCATTGGGTTCAACACAATGTCGAGACTATAGCTCTACTTGTTTGTACTTATAACAAAGGAAGAGAAAACTAGCCATTGCCATCAGACCAAAACTGTAGAAGGAGTAGCGTTTTAAAGGAATTTCACATAAATTTCTATTTTTTGTAATCATGACAACACCGTTCATCGAAATCAAAAACGATGCACTTAATTATGTATCACATTGAAGTCTACTTGTGTGTCCAGTTATATTGAAATCAAACTAAAACTGTAGGAGGAGTAGCATTTTTAAGGAATTATATACAGAAATTTCTATTTTTAGTAACCATGGCAACACCGTTCATCGAAATCAAAAACGGATGCACGATATTTTGTATCTTAGTGAAGGCTACTTGTGTGCCAAGCAATATTGAATTCAGACAAAAACTGTTGAAGACGTCGCATCTTAAAGCATTCAAAAACCGATGCACTATACTATGTATCTTAGAGATGTGTACTTGTGTGCCAAGTTATATTGAAATCAGACCAAAACGGAAGGAAGAGTAGTATTTTGAAAAATTGTTTATAGACAGACAGACAGCTAGACAGACGAACGGACGGCAGACACTTTACTATCGCATCCCACAGACAGGTGGGACAGATTTTTATATATCGAAAATAACCAAATTATAATAAATAAAGACATCATTTTTAAAGCATTAAATCGTAGCAAAAAAGAAAATATCAATGGATGCGACACTTTTCAGACGAGGGAAGAGATATGAACCTCTCATAAATACGGTACACATGTATCAGATCATTGCACGTCGGCAATCTAAAATGACACATATTATTTTTTTTCTTTGTATAACTTAACCCCCCCCCCCCCCCCTAATTTCTTAAAAAATGTTTGTACAATCAAGAAAATCGGTTACTTTTCATAAAGACTACGACGTTTCTTTCATTTTCAAGAACCGTATAATAGCGAGTGCAGCGAGCTCAATAGAATAACGTGTAAGAAAAGAAGTTCGGAATTGTAAACACGTCAAGCAAATTTTGTTGTGCAACATTCCCAGAGCTCCTTTACTACCCAATGTCCTTTGCGCGAATAAATAAACAAATAATAACACAAGTAACAGCTTTTTAAAAAGCTTGGCTGACTATGTCATCAATATCTTTAGAATCTATGAGCATGATAAACTATAAACGTTTACATTTGGGGGGGGGGGGGGGGGGTTAAATTATTTCACTGGAGTAAATTATGGAGATGTTGCACAAAACATAAACCATATATAATACTGTTTGTATCTCAAATAAAAAATGAAATCATGATCATGTCCCGCTGTAGATTCGAACCCGGGACGAAAATATGAACACCTCTGTCCGCAAGTCTAAAATGGTTTTAGAGAATGACGTAAATAAGGAAAAACATTTGATTAATGCTTGAAAGCATGGCTACATATAAAGGTGGCATATACTGGAACAGTTAATATTGAGAATGCTTCATCTCCGTTTTCATCTGCTTTAATCAGTATTGGTGCAGTAAAACACTGTAAATTACACAAAAAGTTATTAGAAATTACATACAAAATGACTGACATAAAATGTAGACTATATAATGTAACATTTATGACCGTACCGAGTTTCCATACTTTTTTACTTTTAACAGCAAACTACTACTAAACAATAAACACAAGAAAGTAGTAATAACTCGGCAAGAAATCAACAAATTATCCTTATAAATTTACATACTCAAGTATAACATACAGTGACTAGATAGTATAAATCTCAGAAAATGATTTGGACATAAACCACGTGCTTAGCCTTACATAAAAAAAAACAGGTCATGTTAACACTGCAAAAATAATACTTAAAATAGCTGAAACATTAGACATTACAAGGTTTGCATTTTAACACATGAATTATAAGATCTTAAAATTATATCTAATGAAAGCGTACTTACGCTATAGGGCTACAAAGTCAAAAAATGTAGAAACAAATTTCGCACATGTATAAATATGGCGCTTGCCAAACAACGGGGAATAACTCTTGAAATAAACAAAACAAAAAGTTAACTCGTGCAAAGTTGATTCGGAGACATTACACTCCCCGCCTAATATCTGAAAGATATTACAATTTACAGACATTCTCATACAATTTACAGACATTTATCAGTCAATCAAGATAACGAGTTCTGTAATAGGACGGATATATGTCGTTGGTTTACCATCTCTGATGACGCGTACCTCAACTGTTCTTACTTTGTGGTCACTCTCACTCTCAAATGTGTTCACAATTAGTCCCAGGGGCCAGTGTCCACGGTGTGCTTCTTTATCACGCAAAAGGACGACATCCCCGACTTTCACATCTGGACGTTCATGCTGCCATTTACGTCGCACTTGGAGTTGCTGTAGGTAACCATTCCGCCAATGTTTCCAGAAAATATCCGACAGACACTGTACATGTTTCCACTGCTTCCTGTATATATCCTTGATATCAGTTGAGCTAACAGGATGAACGTCAGGAAATTCCTTCTGCGTAAGCAACATCGAAGGGCTGATAATATGCGGACTTTCTGGGTCAGATGATACTGGACAAATGGGTCTTGAATTTACTATGGCACAAACTTCGCACATAAAGGTGCACAAGACTTCATGCGTGAGCTGTTTTGTGTTTGCGTTGAGTAACATTGAGTCCAGTATTTTTCTTGACACACCAATCATCCTTTCCCAGGTTCCACCTCGGTGTGATGCATGTGGGGGGTTGAAAGTCCAAATTATCCTATTCTCAAGAAGGTAATTGTGAATAGGTCCCTTTTCTGTGTAGACAGCTTCAGCCTTTATGTCATCAAGGGCTCCTAGAAAGTTGGTTCCCCTGTCAGAACGGATTTCCTTCAAAGGTCCACGAATTGAGATGAATCGTCGTAAGGCATTAATAAACGATGAGCTGCTCATCTCTTCAATAACCTCTATGTGTATTGCTCTTGTTTTCATGCATGTGAATATTACAGCCCATCTCTTGCTTTGGGAAAGGCCACCTCTAGTTCGTCGGGCCACTACAGGCCAAGGTCCAAATACGTCGACCCCGACTGAACTGAATGGAGGTCCAGGCGTAACTCGGTCTGGTGGTAAGTCAGCCATCTGTTGGAATTCTAACTTCCCTCTGAGTTTCCTGCACACTACACATTTGTGCAGGATGGAATTAACAAGGCGCTTACATCCAATGATCCAAAAGCCCTTGGATCTTACTGTACCTTCCGTTATGAGTCTACCCTGATGATAAACTTTCTCATGCAGATGAGTAACGAGAAGTGTGGCGATGTGCGATTTCCCTGGAAGAATGATGGGATTTCTTTCATCTATAGAGAAAGGTGCCTTATTCAGACGTCCACCGACACGTAAAATTCCATCATCATCTACGAAAGGATGAAGAGCAATGATGTTGCTTTTCAAGGAAAGTGGTTTCTTCTCCTGTAAACGCTTCATGTCATCTCCATACCAGAATTTCTGTACTTCCCGGATAATGAAACGTTCTGCTTCTTGAGTGTCTTCAATACTGCGCACTGAAAACTTGACCTTGCCTCTGCAAAATCTCTTTAGGTATGAGATCGCATTCACTAATCTCGTCCATGAGGAGAACTTTTCAAATCGACTCACTAAATGTTCCTTCACCTCTGTTTTCTTGACACAAACTATGGGCCGTATTTCTGCATCCGTGTCTGGGTTGACTAAGGGGAAGCTTTCATCCTCTACCTTCTCTACAGACCTCAATTGTATTGGTCCTCTGAGCCAATCGCTTTGAGACAAGTGCTCGACAGATGTATGACACCGAGTTCCAATGTCAGCTGGATTGTCCTGTGTGGAAACAAAGGACCACTGCTCTGGTTTAGATCGCCTATGTATCATGCTGATCCGGTTGCTGACATAATTGTAGAATCGGCGAGTTCGGTTATGCAGGTATCCTAATACAACCTTGCTATCTGTATAGTATTTTGCGGTATCTTGATTCAAGTCGAGCTGTCGGAATACTGTCTGAGCTAGTTCTGTGGCTAGAAGTGCGGCACAAAGCTCGAGGCGTGGTATAGTACTTCCTTGCTTAGGCGCTATCCTTGACTTTCCAACGACAAATCCGGTACTGACTTTGCCTACATCATCAACTGTCTGTAAGTACACAACGGCAGAAATTGCCTTCTCTGAGGCATCCGAGTAAACATGAACTTTGCTTGAGGTGGCACAACTTAAGGATACTGAGGTATACATCCTTGGAACGCACAGATCTTCCAAGGCATGCAGAGAATGCTGCCATCTAGACCATTCTTCTTCACGATCCTTAGGTAGGGGTTCGTCCCAGTTATCATTGTCCTCACATATCTCCCTGTAAAGTATCCTACCATGTATGATTATAGGTGCGATAAACCCAAGAGGATCAAATAAACTGTTGATTATGGACAGAAGACCTCTTTTCGTGAACGGTTTTTCTGGGATACGTGCACTAAAGGTCAAACAGTCTGAATTGATGTCCCATGCTAAGCCAAGGCTCTGTTGGATGGGTAGCTCATCAGCAGCAATATCAAGCGACTTAAGATTCTTTTCTAAATCTTCAACAGGAAAGGCCTCCATGACGTCAATGCTGTTCGATGCAATCTTGTGGAGTCTGATCTTGGCTTCGTCCTTCAGTACTTGCTGCGTTTTCTGAAGCAGATCTATGGCCTCATCACTTGATACCACAGACATGAGCCCGTCATCAACATAAAAATTTCTGGTGACATAATTCTGTACATCAACTTCCGCCTTTTCAACTGTCTTGCGTAAGCCATATGTCGCAACTGCTGGCGAGGGCGTGTTCCCAAACACGTGCACCCGCATACGGTATTCGATTAACTCTTCACATGGATCATTGTTTCTGTGCCAGAAGAAACGGAGAAAATCTCTATGGTCCTCTCTGACCAAGAATGAATAAAACATCTGTTCTATATCTGCCATAAAGGCCACTTTGTTCATACGGAAACGCATAAGTACTCCAAGTAGTTCATTGGTTAGGTTGGGTCCTGACAGCAGTACTCCATTAAGAGAAAGGCCCTTGTATTTGACAGACGAGTCAAATACACCACGTATTTTGTCAGGCTTCCGCGGGTGATAAACTCCAAAGAGAGGTAAGTAAAAGCATTCTTTCTCTGCTGGTAAGGGCGGAGCTACCTCCATTGCACTACTGTCTATGAGTCCTTTCATGAAAGTCACAAGATGTTCTTTTTTGATCGAGTTCCTCTTCAGACTCGCATCCAACATGTGGGCCCTCTTCAAAGCTTGAAGTCTGTTGTTTTCCAGAACTGGCCTCGGTTTCCGAAAAGGTAATGGAGCTTTCCACTTTCCGCTAGAATCTTTCTCAAAACCTTCCTCCATGATCTGCAGGAACTGACGATCATCTACAGAGAGGCCAACTTGGTCGTCGTCTGCTGATGTTTGGAAAATATCTTTCCCAACTGCATCTTGATGTGGTACAATGTCCCCTGTCAGGCGGAAACTGTTTCGACATGGTTCGAAAATGGTTTGGCGGCCATCTTCAATCACCGTAGTTTTGTAGACAGTGACACCTTGTGGCTTGTGTAATCTGCCAAGGCACACATCTCCTATCACTACCCAGCCAAAACTCAATTTCTGTGCGAATGGTGAGTCCTTAGGTCCTACTCGCTGATCATGTATATGGTGCGCTTCTATCAAGTCTCTACCAATCAGTAAAAGTATTTTGGCATCTGTGTCAAGTGGCGGCAATGACAGATCTCTAAGATGCGAGTGGTGTTTGAGGACTTCTGGAGTCGGTATCTCATGTCGCTCGTCTGGAATTTCATTGCACTCTGTAATAGTAGGGAGTTCCATTACCGTAGATCCATCGACTGCAGCTATCATCAAACCAGAGGCTCTGCGACCGCTTGAGCGAATGCGTCCAGCACACGAAGTAAGCGTGAATGAATGAATCTGACTATTGGGAACATCCATAAAGTCAAATAGCTCGGATCTTCCAAGTGTTGTGTTACTCTGGTCATCAACAAGAGCATAAAGGCGCAAACGTTTTGAAGGTATCCCCTTTGGATACACGTCCACCAGAACAGCCTTTGCACATGATCGTCCGGAAAACTGTTCCCCACAAACAGTAGTACACTTGGTAAGAACATTGCCCTCCTCCCCGCCATTCTGTCTCTGGCCTTGAGAGCTGTCAGGTGGATGCAGAGCGGTAGGGTGCTGTATGCTTCCACAGTCCTCGCACTTCACCTCTACATGGCAGGCCTTGAACGTGTGCGTATCTGATTCACAGCACTTGTAGCACAAGTTGTGCTCTCGAAGGTATTGTTTACGATCACGAATAGATTTCTTCCTAAATGCTCTACACTGATTTAATGTATGCTCAGCATTGTGAATAGGACATCTCTTCTTTGTAACAGTATGGTCTCTTGTTGACTCTTTAAAGTCAGTCTTCTTGACAGTCACTGATTTCACTGGTTTGAAGTTGGATCTTGGTGCTTTCTGATCTCCTGCAAAGGTCGGAGCAGCTTGTAAGCCAGGATCATTCATCATGGTTGAAACTTCCTTTACAAAGTCACAGAATACCCTGAATGGAGGGTACGGGACGCCATGAGTCAGCTTGTATTTTGAAGCTTTAGAAGTCCATTTGTTTTGCAAACTGGGTGTCAACTTTTGTACTATGGGAAGGACTCCCACTGATGTGTCAAAGTAGCTGAAAAGTTGGCTGTACCTCGGATTCTCTTTCAAAGCCATTGTTTCACTTAAGATATCAGAGAGTTTGTACAGACGTCTTGGTTCGCTTGCACTGATTCGCTGGAAATTAGCTAGTTTAGACTTTATCGCTGTTTCGACTAGTTCAGGTGAGCCGTATCTTTCCTCTAGCCTGGTCCATAAAGTTTCACAGCCTTGAGAAGGGTTACACATTGTGGCTGCCCTGATGCTTTTGGCATGTTCCTTTGACTCGGGCCCAAGCCATCGGATCAACAAGTCCAACTCTTCGAGCGGTGTGACTGATGCATCCTGAACCACGGATCTAAAACTTGCCTTCCATGCAACAAAATTCTCTGGCTTGTCGTCAAAATTTACCAGTCGTGTTAGCATTAAGTCCTTTTTAAGCATGAAGCTAGCGAGACTGGCTACGCTGTTCTGTGTTTCAAATGGTCTGATTGGAGAATGGGAAGTGGCGACTTCTACTGTTTCTGTTGCGGGAGACTTTTGTGCTGGGACAGACTCAACATTTTGTTCCAAAACTTCCTTCTCCCATGTTTCACTTTCTTTTAGTTTGTTCACTTCTTCCACGAATTTCCTTGTGCGTTCTGAAGAGTCAATAACAGAATTAGATTTCCTTGATAAATTATCAATGTCCATTTCCTCCATTGCACGCAATTCTGCTTGGGCTGTTGCCAATTCTTTTTGTGCATCCAGACACTCTAATTCTGTCTCTATTTCTGCTTTTTTCCTTAGTGCCTCTGCTTTGGACTTTTTCTCCTGTTCATCAAGTCTGGCTTGTTCTTTCTTCAATTCAGAAGCCTTTTGTACAAACTGCAGTCTTGCTTTGGCTGCCTCTGCCTTTACTCTCTGCTCAAATAGCATGGAAGTTGTACTTCTGGAAGTTGTACTTCTAGATGTGGAAGATCTGCTTGATCTTGAATTTCTGCTTGTAGATCTCGGAGCACTTTTTAACGACACATTGTCTGTTAAGTCATGTGAAAGTTTGGGTTTTAAGTCTGGTGAAAACTTTGTATCTTCATCCTGTTGTTCCATAATTGTGTCAATTTCCTGGATGATACTTTCTACTTTCTGTTCCAAGGAGGACATGACTACCTCTTGTGCAGCTTTTTCTCTTCTGCTTTCCTCAGTATTTTTTCTCACAAGAAAATCCAGGAATTCTTCACTAATCTTATGGTAGTCACGTGACAGTTTGAGTAAACTTTCTTTTAGAATTAAGAGGATTTCTGTCCTGCCAATGTTGTTTGTTAGTTCGTCGTGCGAATGTCTCATTTCATTTTCTAGTTTTTTCCTCAGTCTTCGCAATTTGTCGCAAAACTTATTAACATCTTGTTCATAGACCTCACGTCCTGCTGCTGTTAACTGTCTGTTTAAGCGACTTTCATGATGATCTTGATGATTCGATTCATCTTCATTCGAATGGCCTTGATTCTTCATGACTGCCTGAGTCCTAGCTGTTTTACTATACTGGAACAGTTAATATTGAGAATGCTTCATCTCCGTTTTCATCTGCTTTAATCAGTATTGGTGCAGTAAAACACTGTAAATTACACAAAAAGTTATTAGAAATTACATACAAAATGACTGACATAAAATGTAGACTATATAATGTAACATTTATGACCGTACCGAGTTTCCATACTTTTTTACTTTTAACAGCAAACTACTACTAAACAATAAACACAAGAAAGTAGTAATAACTCGGCAAGAAATCAACAAATTATCCTTATAAATTTACATACTCAAGTATAACATACAGTGACTAGATAGTATAAATCTCAGAAAATGATTTGGACATAAACCACGTGCTTAGCCTTACATAAAAAAACAGGTCATGTTAACACTGCAAAAATAATACTTAAAATAGCTGAAACATTAGACATTACAAGGTTTGCATTTTAACACATGAATTATAAGATCTTAAAATTATATCTAATGAAAGCGTACTTACGCTATAGGGCTACAAAGTCAAAAAATGTAGAAACAAATTTCGCACATGTATAAATATGGCGCTGAAATAAACAAAACAAAAAGCCAAACATTACATGGCAGCTGAAAATATGATAACTACAAGAAATTGGGGATCTAACAATTAATAACTCTGGGTATGCCAAAGTATCGAAATAAACAAAACAAAAAGTTAAGCAAAAACCTACACGTGACATTTTGGCGCGAAATAATAGCGTCACCCCTTACCTAGAAGATAAATGGACTAATCCAGTAGTATAGAAACGCAGAAAAAAAGGTCAAACGGACATATATCCGTATAAGAACTCGCATGAAATTAATATATGCTAGCAAAAGGCTAGAGAAAATAAATACTTCAATGTATTGTATTAGCAATAAGTTTATTTTTCTGCTAACAGAATAGATAACTGTTGTTGCTGAAATGCATGTAACAAATCCGATTATAATCAGCATGCACAAAATTTTGCTGGCTAACTGTGACCTCTTCGAACCCTATTGATCCTTAGCGTGACGTCAGGCAATAAAAGGCTTTCAGTTTGAAGAAATATTTCAAAAACTTTTCCGCAATAAATATACAGTTATTACTAGCTTACTCTAAAGTCTTATATGTACTAGCGTACTCTGTTTAGTAGGACCGGTTTTTTCAGTGGGTGGCTCAGTACAACTCTCCTGTCTTTTTTTTTTTTTTTTTCTGCAGCTATACTGTGTATGAAGTTTGATTATTTTTAAAAATATCTTGGTTAGTTTGTTTGAAACTGAGCTTTGAACTTAGCTAAAGGCAAAGTGTGACGGAAGGAGATAAGGCAGGATGGAAGACGTCCGACATGACAAACATTATATCCCAAGCCATATTCATGGCGGGGCATAGAATGATTATTGGTTTACATAAAAAAATAGGTTGTGACTTTCTTTCGGAATTCAACACCAGCCTTAATCTACATGTATATACGCATGTACAAAAACAAATCAACCAACTAACATTCTCGGCTCAGAAGGAAGACATTGTATATTCATTTTAAACATGTTAAAGGGGGGGGGGGGTACTTATAGTGATGAGAGGAAATTTAACCACGTGTCGGTCCATGAAACATGAAAGATTATTTTTGGAATGTTTGTATACAACAGCGTGGCTTTCTTTGAACTAAATTAGAATTTATTGAAATATTTAAAAATAATTCTTTCAGGGACGCCGTGATATATTTGGTAGTCTCTGTAATAACTGTTCGGATATAGCACAGGCCTTTAGATCGCTTAGAAAAAAAAATTGAGGTGTTGGAAAAAAAATACACACAATTTTTTTTCTAAGCAATCTAAATGCCTGTGGGATATAGTGTCTTTTGAAGGTACAACACCTTTCTTTTAATATTACCAAAGGATTTGCTGATCCTTTTTTTCCGTATAGTCGAAATGCATAGGAAAGGAAAAAAAACGTATGTGGATTAATCCAATACAAATTGATGCGTTGTGTTTTTAATCTAAATAGACACGTTTTTTCTTCACGTTTTCCTTTTTTGTAAAATGCCGTTTGCTTTGTTTAAAAACTTTTTCCTACGCGTTACCAATGTGAGAAGAGTAAACAAGACGTCCTCAAACAATTTATTTCTAATGATGAAAACACCGAATGACGATGAGGATAATTAAGGTGAAATTATTTACTGAGACCCTATAGTATCTACATTTCATGTCACCAACATTAACAATGACTGACCGGGAGGACGTTTGGTAAAGAATTAAAATTGATGTTTTATCGTCAAGATACTGGTTAATGATAAATAGCATTAACGAATTTTCAATTTTTTAAAAATCGTATTCTTAAACTCTGGATGTATATATTTTGACCGTTATTCTAGGCAAAAGTGCATTCATGTATATTTATACTGACATCGACTGAACATGTACAAGCATGTCAAATCGTGCAATGTTGATTCAACGAAAAAGTATATTATTTTTGTACAATAACATTTTAAAGTTTAGTAGCGAATAACTGCATACTCAAAAGTGCTTAATTTAACGTTGGATGTTTTCACTACCATGCATGCGTACATGTAATACATGTAAGTTTAATATTCATAAAACAATATCCACCTCCATAAAAACAGGGGGGGATTGCAAACCAAGCTAGTGTTTATTCGGCTATCAAAATACATAAAACTTACAATGAATAAATCGAGCGATTACGATTGATTTAAACAAGCTGAAATAGAGTGAAATGAAATGATATGAAAGAAACGACATATTTTAAACCCAATTTTCCATTTGTAACTATCGGAGTACACAATGGATTTTCATATATGCCCACTGTTCTCTGCAACCACGTGCTTGTAAACGAGGACCGGGCAACACAACTTTAGACACAAAGTGACAAAGCTGGATATAACCTGTTTGCTATACCGGTATTACAAATACGTGAACAATAGTATATTATAAATTACTTTTTATGTTCAATGTTTATTTAATCTTTAAAAAATGATACCCCGGTAAATGGAGAAACTAAAGAGTGATCATGGTAAAAATAAAACGTACATATACAATATTACCTATCACTATCCATCCCTCATTATAATTATTTGCCGAAGCCCCTTCTCAATTACAATTGAAATAAAATACATTAACACAGAATAGAGTTTTTTTTTTATTTTGCGAGAACAGGCCAAAGAAAGCGAACACAGTTCAAAATGATTTTATGCACCAGTGTTTGGAATTACGATTAAATATGAAAGATGGGTAAAATAATCTTATTGAATCGCGATGTAATTAAAAACACAGTTTTCTATTAATTGTTAAGTCTTTCTACACAATGGTCTAATACAATCACAAACACTTGCTTTGTTTATTTTGCGAGAACAGGCCAAAGAAAGCGAACACAGTTCAAAATGATTTTATGCACCAGTGTTTGGAATTACGATTAAATATGAAAGATGGGTAAAATAATCTTATTGAATCGCGATGTAATTAAAAACACAGTTTTCTATTAATTGTTAGGTCTTTCTACACAATGGTCTAATACAATCACAAACACTTGCTTTGTTTATGTCCACAGGTGCCTGGTACACTCGTGACCTAGATCGACAGCGTGGGATTTGCGGCTTTGATTACATAACTGTAAAACATCTCGCTGAACAATGGGATCGTAATATGTTTCAACTAATGATCGTGAATTATTCAATGTATAAAGTTTAAGATTAATTATATAGTTTGTTACAATGATAAACGTAGAAAAGTAGATTTTATATCTTCCGCTTTTAAAGACGTGTTCACTATAAAACTAATTAAATTTTATAAAGAAAAATAGAAAAAGTAGTTGTAATACATGATTTAATAGTTAATCATAAAACACGTTTAAACCTTATTTTGAAGAAAATCAACATAAAATACCGTAGGGTATATTATTTACAGCAAGTTATACACATGATGAGGTCAGATTTACTTGCCGAATGAAAACGCTACATGTTTACCTGACCTGCTTTCGACTGCATATTATGCAATAACCCCGGTATATTCGAACAAATAAACATTCCTATCAGATCAAAAGGGTGTTAAAGAACAAGTTTGCTCGTAATATTTAGATCGAAATATTTACCGTTTTTGAGTTATAAAGCAAAAACTTTCAAGCTCCAGAGATCCCTTATGTTAGGGGCCAGCCCCTTTTCTATAGTATTAAATGAAAGCCCTTGCAATTATGCACAACTTTTGTTCAACATGTCTTAACAAAATATTTTTAGTTTTCAAGATAAAAAGGAAAACATGTGCAAATTTTCGCTCTTTTAGGCGTTCTATTTTTTGACCCCTGTATTGCGCCATTTTGAATAGAGAAATCAAAAAACAAAAACCGATGTGCACAACTTCAATCCTTCTGTTATCTAAAACCAGTAAAAATTCTGCTCCAGCTCTAGTGGTCTCTGAGCCTTTGTCTGGAAATGAAAGCCTATAATTTTTCGTTTAAAGGGAAATAACTCAAAACCGGAAGTGACTTTTTGAAATTATTGACAGCATTCTGATAGAGTTTATTACCGTCTATAATGTCTGAAAATTTGAACAAAATCCATTAAAAAATGAGCGAGATACGAGGCCTCAAAGTTGGCGTCTAGGAAGAAAAAAAAAAGAATAATAAGAATAATCTTAATCTTCACAATCAGTAGAAGGTCTTCCGTTGGAAACGGAAGACCTTAATTACTAAAACACCTATATCACACAAACTAAAAAAAAAAAATGGTATAACTGTAAAGTTGAAATTACCGGGGAAACCATCTGATATTTTGATCTTTTTTAATCCTCCCTTATTAGTAGGTTTTGAATTTTTAGTCAATGTTAAACGTAAAATAAACTTCAATCAGTCTTGAGACATCATGTTAGGCGTACAATTAATGTACCTGTTGGTACCACATTTTGGAAATACGACTTATCTTATAGCTAGGAGGACTTGGTGTCACGATTGAAAGACTACGTGTATGCCGTTTTATTTATTTATTTTTCTTATTTACGACTTGCAACATGGGGAACTAAATTGCTTTATCGACACTAGTTATACTACAACTTATTTCTTCTCATTATCAAATCTTCTTTAGATTCCGAAGAAAAACTGTGGAACAAAGGTAAGATTTCATGAGAGTAAATAGGGATAAAAGTTTTGCAAAAGTGAATCAAATTGCAAAGTGGTCAAGTTCAAGCTGTTAAAATCTTGAAGCCCAAAGAAAAGACGACACAAGAACCTTTGAAATGTGAAAGAGAAAGCTTTGCCCATTAAAAAAAACGTATGGGGAAGTTTTGCAGATTAATATAGCGACAAACAGACGAGCAGACTAACATAAGACAGACATTTTATCTTTTTTATTTATTTATCAATATTTATAAAAAAGTAGAATTAAAAAGATTGACTGGTTTAATAAACGATACATTTTTCATATACATTTCATTAATGGGGCAGTAACTGATCAAGATATCTGTTCAGATGATGAACTGATATATCACAATGGTTTTCTAGAGAAATAACGCAAAAATATATTCAGTGGTTGTCAATACGTAAATATTATCATTATGATTATTGATACTGTTTATAATTATTTTTTTTCAATAAAAATTTATAGTATGAATGTGTAAGCATGCCATGTTAAAAAATGTTATCTTGATAAACAGCAAATTTTGTTGTAGAAATGATGTTTGAATAGGAGTCGCTTTAAGAAAAGGGATAATTGCTTCTATTATTGCAATCATTGATGTATTTTACTAAATTTGGAAAATTTCCAGAAAAATCTAATGACATTTAGGAGTATTCGGGCTATATTTGAAATTTCAGAATGACGTTCCCAAGAGTTTCTTTCAAAAGGGATACCGTACGTCATCGGTAAGATAATTTTTTTTAATTTCTTTAATTCTTTTACCTCAAGAAAGCAAAAGTAGATTGTAGGCTTCCACGAGCAAAATCTGTTATTTGATCAACTTCTCAAAAACTCGATATTGTCAAAATCAACTTGGATATATCAATAAATAAAATTTAAGTTTAAGTAATTTTTTTATCGTAATCGATAAGTGTCCCCCTTGAAAGTTAAAATCTGGAATATATCTGCAATGCGTATTAATAAATCAAAATTTTGGGTTAGTTTTGGGTACAATAATGTTGCAGACAGAGTAAACGCAATATTAAGAGGTACATTGCCACGACTAGGTTAAATACTGTGATTTTGGCGAACGTTTAACACAGTACGTATTTTGTTTTTCTCCGTGGAGGGGAATTTTGTCGGAAATTTTTTTCACAATGAAGTTCATCTTACAACAAAGAGAATTTTCATTTACATAGGGGTATGAGGAGAGCGTAAGTTTCAGCGAGAAAAAAGATTTTCCTGAAAATGAAAAAAAAATTGTCACAATTTTGTTACTTAAATGACCGTCATTTTGTTTAATAGATATTGTTTGAAAGAATGGAGGCGTAAAAGGCGAGGTCAACCCCCCGCTCTGAGAAAAGACATTTTTCCATTCTTAAAGTTAAATTTTTCAAAATTATATTGTTTATATCATCTTTAACGCATTAAATTCTGAATTTCATTGTTTTAATATTTTATTTTGTCTGCTTGTCCGCAAAAACTTTAACCTTGCCTATAGCTTTTAATTTAGTGGAGCCATGACATTCATATTTCACATGTGTATTCCTTGTGACTAGGCCTTTCTTTTGATACCACCAAATTTGACCTTTTGACCTTGACCTTGATGTTTGACCCACTTTAACACAAAAATTTGAACTTTTTCTTTGGCCATATCTTTTTGAACAAAAGATACCAGGACATTTATTCTTGTCATTTTCTTTGTGGAAACATCTTTTATTGGATACCAACAACTTTAACCTTTTGACCTTGACCTAGGATAGTTACGTACCTAGGAGAAAACTTTAACCTTAACTATAACTTTTGAACAATATTTATTAGGGATTTCATACTTCACATATACAATCCTTCTGAAAAGTCCTTTCATTGGATACCATGAACCTTGACCATTTGACCTTGACCTTGGAGTTTGACCTACTTTAAATATACAACACTTACCATAATTTTTGAAGGGTTAGGACTACGGCATTTATACTTCACATATTTAATCATTGTGACAAGACCTTTGATTTGATATCAAGAACCATGACCCCTTGACGATGACCTACTTTTTACAAACTTTAACATTTACCATAGCTTTTGAACAGTAGGATCTAGAGCTTTCATATTTCACGTGTGTAATCCTTGTGAAAAGACCTTTCACTGGATATCAAGAATCTTGACCCTTTGACCTTGAACTTACAGTTTGACCTACTTCTTAGAAACTTTAACCTTGGCATAACTTTCTAACGTTAAGGGCCAGCGCTTTCATTGTTCTTTGAGACAATGCCTTTCTTAAGAAACCAACAACCTTGACCCTTTGATCTTGACCAGGAGTTTGTCCTATCTTATAAAATGTTAACCTTGGTCATAACTCTGGAACAGGTGTAGCTAGTGTTTTATATTTCGCATTTCTTGTGAAAAGTCCTTACATTTGGTACCAACATATTTGATTTGTATTTGAGAAAGCTTAGCCTTCGCTATGTTGCCATACGAGGGCATCAGTGTTTCACAAACACATCTTGTTGAAATATAGTTCGTAGTCATGGTATATGACTCGTATAGTTCTGGTTCATTGTCATTATATACTATTAATTAAAAGGCTGAAGCCTTTTTACAGTTTTGAGGCCCGTATTTATAATAACATACAACATTAAATATTGGAGATACACTTCTAGATCTGCGTCAATTTTATATTTATATAGGCACTTTTTACAACATTCAACCAGGAAAGGGGAATGAATCCCAACAGCCCAATACAAGTCAGGCGAAAAGACCACGTTGTAGACGAAACGAAACAAGGGTCCACCACCAGTGATGCTGAAACAATCGATATTAGCATTCCAGCCCTTGGTGCACCTCCTGAAACATTGGCTTCATTAACCCAAACCATAATAAAGTCAGTCACGGAGAATGTGGTAGCAGAGATAAATCCATTATTACAACATCAGGGGAGTATCTCTGTTCAAAATATTGGGTGAGAAAGGGTAAATAAATGAACTAATTACATATATGTACCACCAATACGTCAAGCAACAGCTTAAATAAAACCCTTCTGGTTCAGATTGTCGCATACCAAGTATGTGTGGGGATGCAGATTTTTCAGTTTTGGTATCAAGAAGATCACAGATTGTGGGCACTGAACTCCCACCCGAAGCAAATGTGAGATATCAGGTTTCGTAAGAGATTTCTAACAAATCAAATCTAAAATTTGGTTAAAACAAAATGTTGACATGGCTCTGTTGTAAAAAACAAAGATCAGACAGGCACGATGGTCATTCACAATATAAATTACACAGATGATGACGAAATTAGGTAGGATTCGTCGACAGTTTAAACATTTTGGTTTCACATGGCAAGGTCGATTGTATTTTGACACACGTTTTCAGAAGGGTTGCAGTTCTTCTTGTCGTATTTTTGAGAGGTTTAGCATAGCACTCCAGTAGAAAGTACAAGAACATTTAACAAAATGTACGACTCCTGTATTGCATAAATTTCTAATTATTGACGAATCGGCAATAGAATGTCACAAAAACATAAAGCATTCTCAGCTGTTTGTGCTGACATAAATATACCAGTCCTATGCCTAAGGATAAAACATTCGGTCCTAAAAATGTAATTACTTTCCTGGTTTATGAATTAGACACTGAAATATCAGGGCAAGACTACCTATTGATAAAGTTAAAAAATGTGGAAATGCAATTGAACAGCTTTTAATAATAAGAAATATTACTTTGAAGGTCTTCTTAATTCTGCTTGACGTACTAAGGCGACTTATCAATAAAATACCACATTGGCAATATAAAAGCTTATCGCAATTTACTAAAAGAAAAGGTAAAAACTGAGACATTTGAATAAATGATAGGTTATATTTGCTGATATATTGTCATTGAATCAACAATAGGAATTGACAAAAGATGACTTCAAAGAAGACTGTTGATATCCTTGATGCATCAACTTCTTTGTCGATAGCTTACCTAGTTCGACTGTAGAGAATACTCTTGTGTATCGAATCATGTAGGATACGTTAACGCCATATGTGGGTGGTGAGGAGGGTGTACTGTTTCAGGAATCCTAAGGAAGTTAACGATTGTAAATTTGAAGTCTACACGTTCATCATAGAGGTTTAGTTGTTTGGATATCATCCACGTCTTTTAGCGCACTAGCAATAAATACAAAAGTGAGCTCTTCTGATAATATTTTGTCAGGCGTCTCCGTCTCTCTGTCCGCGTGTTTGTGAACTCAAGATATTTTTGCCTTCTTCTTAAGAACCACTACGCAGTTGCGTTAAGGTTTCCCAGAGAATATTGCCTAAACATTACTGCGTAGGTAATTTTAAATTAGAGCAAATCATTAATTTTCGCGTCGCCTTATTTCCGCGAGAAGGACATTTTCTCTTCATTGGCGAAACAAAATTTTCACGAATTGCAGTTCCGTTCTCTATATTCTTTAAGACAGGTTTGGGGTAAGCGTAAAGGAGTAATCTTAATCGATTGTAATGATTTTTTTTTCAAGTAATCGACAGTAATCTGTATTCAAAGAGAATTTCGATCACTTAAAGCTTGTAATCGTTATTTAATCGATTACATCTAAAATTTTCAATGTTATTAAACACTGTAATTTCCTCTTCGTATACTTTCAATTACTTTATTCATATACATACGCATGTACTTTATATATGAATGTTACTTTGTAGACTCATTTTCAGTCAGTCACAAATGAATATAAGATACAAACCTCCCCCTGATATATGTTGATTTCCTAACTTTTATAGTCTTTACTTGAATAATGATCACAATAAAAATTTGCATTAGAGCCATACCAGTCTAGTCTTTTTCATATTTTAAATATTGATAAACTTTGTCTTCTAACAGAAAATAATATAAAGCAAAAAATGAACATTTGAGTGCTTTTATATAAATATATATTATCTGAAATATAAACCCACATCATATTATACTTGCCAGCACGTACCGGTAATAGTAAAATAAGTGGAAAATACTGAGCATATCTGTTTTCATGTTTTCATTCAAAATTTCCTTGTTTGTCAATGAGTGTCTGTATTTGAAAAAAAACGCCATTAAGTGTCACTGTGTTTATCTTGGCTATTTGGCATGGATCATTGATTGCAGATAATTAGGCGTGAACATATATCTTATAATTAATACATGTAGATCTACTGTAGATAAACTTTATAGAACAATTGATTTACGTTCAAAACAGTTATTTCAACACGTTTTGTACTTAAAGATACATTGAGTTTACATGTTTATGGCTAAGAGCTCTAATTCATTGATTTTTTCGAAATAAATTAAACACAGGGATTGTGTATATGTATACTGCCAACATGCAGAATGTCCAAATACTTGTAAATCACAGTAAAATATTAAATAAGTTCTGCAACAATCAAAATTCATTAAATATAGATGTTCAAATCCAAACTGTGTGAATTCAATCAAATTTCATGGGATAGCATAAACATTAAGTACTACATAATATTCATAGGCGTTGGAACTGGGGTGCTGGGGGAGGGGGTAGCCCCCTTTATTAGCCCCAAGATAGACATTATATAGGAATTGAAATTGGGGTTTACCTTTTTTGGTTGCTTAGCCCCCCCTAAAAACACTTAATTACCCCCCCCCCCCACACACACACACATACACTCTTTCAATTTGCTTCCGAAGCTTAAATTATATTTGAATATTTTCTTCTTTTTTTTATTTTCGGGTGGAAGAAAATTGAAAGTAATCAATTGATCGATTATATTGTCTAAAGTAATCGATTACGGTACAAACCTGACTGTAATCATGAGCACTCTATCTTGCATAATTACTCGAAAATAAAGTTATCGCTAATAAAAAGTGATTATGACAAAACTATTATTGGTCATGTTCAGTTAAATCAAGTTTATTCAATTCATGACCTCTGGGAGTCTGGTGGTGCCACAATATATAGGTGATCAAAGTTTTACATTGGAATATATAATAAAAATCTTAAAGCATTCTTCGCAAGAATAGCAGATTTATGATCAATTATATTTATATGGATGCATTCTATGGTAGTGTAAAATGAAGTTTATTCGATTCCTGACCCCTGGGTAAAGGGTCGGGTCAGTATGGGCGATCAAAATATTACAAAGGAATTATAAAAGGGTTAAACATTTTTCAACATTCTTCACAAGAACAGCAAAGCCATAATTGGGCATATTATACTGAATCATCTTATGGTAGGGTGGAATAAGTTTGTTTGAATAAAGAATGTTGGTAAGGTGGGACCGCAAAGTGGGACCAAAGTTTTACATAAGTTATAAAAGGAAATTTTATCTTTTGAGAATATTCTTCTCTAGAACATCTACGTAATATGTATCCTCAAGTAATGTAGAATCAAGTTTGTTCAAATCATGATCCCCAGGGGTAGAGAGGGTCCATATTGGGGATCGAAGTTTTATTAAAACAATAGGAACTAGTGCTAATTGTAACGGGGATCGTTACAGATGTTCCCCAAACGCTCCCTAACTCCCTTTTGGTGCCATATTCCCTGTAAGCTTGATCAAATAGGACAAAATCTATGCATTTGAGACTTTAACAACGCCAAGCTCATTCAATTTTTAGCATCGCACGCGTGCGCATGTGAATGCATGTGCGTAAAGACCATATCATCTTGTCTACACAATCTATATATTTTAATATACTAAATATTGAAGTATTTAATCCAAAAGTATTTAGAAAATACGCTCATTCAAGTTATTTTTTATTAACTCATTTCACGTGCACGCACGTGCATACATGAGCATGGTGACCATATCTTCTTGTAGAAGTCCATTACATATATTTATGTTCTAAATCACACCCCGTTTGGTTGAAAACCAAGGGATTTATAGCTGTTTAAAGTTTCAGCCAATCAGATTACAGCTTACGTACATGCATGTGTATGCATGTGCATGTTGACCATACCTTCTTGTAGAAGTTCATTACATCTATCTATATATATGTTCCAAATCCCATCCTGTTTTGTTGAAGCAAGAGAGTTATAGCTATTTAAAGTTTAAGACAATCAGATTGCAACGCACGTGCATGCACGTCTTTTCATGATAATTACTAGATATCATGTTGTAGGATGTATTAATGCATGTCTATGTTCAAAATTTCATAGGATTTCGTCGAAAAACAAGAAAGATACTGAGACTTTAGTTTCAGCCAATCAGAGCGAAGCGCATGTGCATGCGCGTGAGATCTTGCTATTTTGACAATGTCATATTGTCTATGCCTCTAATATATCCTTATATTATGAGTTTCAAAGCAATCCATAAAAAAAGTAAAAATGTATCAATTAAATCGGTCATTCCACGTGTTGCACGTGCGCGCAAAATGACGTTTGTTCGGCAAATCTACATAACATGTCTACTGACGCTAAAATCATTTTACCTTAGTCGGATGTGTAGTTTACAAGATCACTCGAGTACAAACTTTTTCCAGGAAGAAGAAAAAATGATAATAATAATTATAAAAATAAGAAACAGAGTAAAATCAATATGTTCCCCAACTTCGTTTGGGGAACATAAGAATCTGTTCAATATATTCTTATCAAGAAAAGCAAAGATATTACTGGTCATTTTTATTTCAACTTTGTTCAAATCACCCATCACCACTTTCGTATTTGAGTAAAGTTGTTCATGGACCTCTTGTTCCAGTAATACATCTCTATTTGGAGATGTGTCCGACAAAAGTAGATGGCAAATATTCCTTCGAAAAGCATGCATGCACTCGGCACTTGAAGTGAGTTGTAGATCCTTCACATAAAACCTTAAAAATAAAAACCCGCATGTAACGCCAGACTTTCACACTACAGTATATAAAGATCCCTCACTGCTCGATGGTCCTAAGTGTCGAATAAAGGTCGTCTTAGTTTGAAGATATTCTAGATCTCCCGCTACACTTAAAAATTAAAAAATAGATTTATATCGAAATTGAAACAAACACTATTGAAAAAAGTATGATTTTGCGATAAAAAGTAAACCATGCAGTTTGAAGTTTTTCACCCACAACATTTCATTTGATATTACAGACCCCTTTTCCGGAATTCCAAAAACAAAATGAAGATATATTCAAGGCAAAGGTTTGTATGATAGAAAACTTTTTTGTCTCGCGTTTCTTCTCGTCTTAATGCATATAAAGTCAACGTTTATTTTAAATATCCTATAAATCAAACAAACAATATGGATGTTATTTTGTTTGTCTTATAAAGCGCTTACCACACCCCTACTAATGTTATTGTGATTTAAATTCAAGACACGTGGTTTAGGCTGATCTATTCAAAGGTTATAGGGTAGAACCGGTTTTATAGATAAAATTGGCAGTAAACGTGATATTGCTATAGGCTGTTTCCTTTGAAAACATGTCCTATAATAAATGTTTCCAGACCTTTCTGAAAAACGTTCATAATTTTCAACAGAAAAAGGGTGGCTAAAGGAGGGGTGTTGAAATAGCAATATATCTTATACTTTTCGGCGAAAATTAGAGCTCACTAGTGACCGATTCGCTGGTAAAAAAAAATGTGCATTATCATCTACACTGACAAACATTTGTTTGCCTTATATGGCTATTGTTATAAATGCGCACAGAGGATCTTGCCACGAGCAACTGACCAATCGTTGAATGAATAGCAACGTTTACGCCAAATACATGTTTACATTTTACTTCGAACGCGTAGTTCAGTTCAATCTACGATCATGTTAAAGGACTGCAAAATAAAAAAAAGTGTTCTTGCGAACAAAATACAAAGATAAGAAACTTTGAAAGATGTTACGGGTGTTTTTAATTTGTTGTTAAATGGAAAAAATGTTTAATAAAATGTAGTTTGCGTCTAGTTCAGAACACCAGCGCTTCAAAGGTAAGGAAAACGAGCAGCATCTCTTATGCATTTAAATTGACAAAACTTTGTTTACGTTTGTGATCACGTGTTCGGCCAGGGAATTCACGTGGCAATTGTATTCACCGATAGTACAACAAAGCAATAGATACAGACGAAATCACTTTTGCAGTACGAATTTCAGAAACCTAGACTTCCCCCGTTTATTTAATAAATGAATTGTTTGTCATTATGAGCAAGAAAATAATACTTTTAAAATGCTTTTCATTTATCATAAGATTTTCCTTTTTTCAAGCGTAAAATTCCAGTAGTATTCGTAGTAACCCATAATGCAATACTCATTCAGCCGATTGGTCAGTTAAAATCATGCTGGTGCCTCATTTGCTAATCTGACGCCCCAAAATATAGTCCCGGTTCCCATGCAAAAATATTTGTCCAAAAAGAAATTTTAATTCATTACAGCAGAAAATTGTATCATATAGAGAATACTTATTTAAGTTTGAATGAATGTAATAGAGATCGACTGATTGAAGTACATTTCTACAGACATTATCAGCTTATTCTAGGGTGATGAAAACTGAAACGCACTATAACTTTTCTGTTTTCCATGCCTCCACGTGCTAGTCACTTCCTAGCCACATTTCCGTGAATAATTTACCCTATCTCGCTGAAGTCTCGCTAACTCTCGCCAAACCACTGCTAGAGCTACTCTGAACTCATCGGGTTTTATAATTTGCAGAACACCGAAAAATAAAAGGTTCCGAACACATTAGTAGGGGTGACCACAGCACAATCAACAATCAATACAACAAACGTGACGACCCAAATCGAGCCGATCATGCACTGGGTAGGTCACAAGTGCACGAACGCCACCGATTCAATAAATCGAATTCAATCAATCAATCAATTATTAATCAATCAGTCAATCAATCCATTCAAATATCAGTCAGTCAAGTTAATTACTTGTAAATCAATCAATCAATTACTAATCAATCAATTCAAATATCAATCAAGTCAATAAACAATGGAATGAGCGTAAGAATATGTGTTGCACTCCTCAAATTGCGTTGAGGTGCGACGGAATACGCTAACCCTAAAAATTCAAACCATGATAAGGCTGAAGTGGACGCTCTTCCAAACACTTACAGGCAGTCATCACGGGATAGGTAAAATAGAGACTTCATCACCGCGACATTGGTTGATGTCGACGCTGTACCCAACAGGCAGTCTTTGCAAAATACGCAGTTATACAGAATTCACTAATGCAACTCATGTTGATGAAGACGCTAGACCAAGCAGGACACTATTAAGGAATATCAAAGCACACAATCACTGCGACAAAGGCTGTTATGATTGCAGGACCAAGGTGGCAGTCTTAAGCTACAATGACATGACAAGAATAGCAGTATTTGTTCTAAAAACAAGAGGAGGGTTGGTGGGAAAAATTAAAACATTGTTACAATTCAATTTCATAAAATTTTCCCGATCGCATCATCTCGGGTCTTTCCGTCAGAGGTCGGAAAAACCTCGAATGTTTTAACATCACCGGATGTTAAAAATTTATACATTTCCTGTTTAGTCAAATATAGAATAGACGGAGTTAGAAGTCCCTTCTATAGAATATTTTAGGTAATATCATTACTTTGAATTAAGTTTAACTCCATATACTAGTACCACATATAAAAGGTCGCCATGCATTTATTTCAAAGATCGTGAAAAGGGAGGGTTGTCATGGCGGCTACCATATACATTCGAGGTCGTTTTTCCGCTATAGTCGGAAAGTCCCTGAGAAGATGTGATTGAAAATTTTCCATGACCTTGCCGTTTTATCGATTCAAGACTACATGAAAATGGACGTAAATTATTCGGAATGATAGGTTGTGACTAAGGGTGAGTATAATTAATACATGAAAGGACTTAAGATATGAGGGGGCATAGAGTTACTGAAATAAACTCCCTTATCCAAGACCATGCTCGTATACAGGATGTCCCAAAACATATGTTACACTTTTAATCACCTATAACTTTATCAAATTAATAGCATTCACAAAGATATTTTGTCTAATTCTAATGTATCAGCATACATTTTATCTGACAAGCTTTCTATATCTTTCAATTCATGTGTTAGGTAATTATCATGTCCTAATGACGTCATCATATTTTGATATGGAACCTTCATGTGAAGAGCTGGTAGAAATTGTAAAATTTTACTATTGGTCTTAAATTGCTACTTTCGTCATTAGTACCATAAGAAAACAACATCTTGTTTGGAAAGTCCTAAACAGAATACTAATTTACATGTTTGTGAAGGTATTTGAAGTTAAACTGTTAGAATATATGATATATTTACAGCTTGCTAAATAAAAGCTTCAGGAATTGGGTTCACACAATTTCAATTCAATGGACGTCATTTGGAACATGTTGTAAAATGACATATGTTATTTTAAAGAAAAAATATTGTTAATTAATAAGGAAATTGTGGCAACTGTATGCTTCACAAAAAAATTTATCACAATGTTAATTATTATATATTTTAAATTTCATTATTGTAACTAGAGGCATGAAATTTTTATGACGGTTTAAAAGTGTAACATATGTTTTGGGACACCCTGTACATGTAAGTGGTGATGTTTGTTGGTTGTTCTGAGGAAAACTATAGTTGTATATTAAAGAAATAATGCCACAATGAAAGAAGAAGAGCAGACAAACGTTTGCTCACACTGAATTTAACAAAAACACGTTCAAAACAAACGCCCTGATTCCATTGTTATGACTGCGTTAACCTTGATTTTCCTTCGATTTACCTGTAAAATTAATATTACGATTCATCCCATGATGCCCACCTGCAACAATTGTATTCATGAAAACAGTAAAACTGTTTTCTTCAATCTGACTTTGATCAAAATCATGTCTTTGATAAAAATTCATTACCGCTTGGAAACTTAATAACTGCATTTTATATGTAACTGAAAATAACTTATGTAATCAACCATGGAAATAAATGATCAGTAATTTATATAAGCTCAAAAGTGTAATAAACAATACAAAATAGGAGCAGAAAAAACACAGACCTCCGAAATATTAAAGCTGGGATCTGCTGCTATGGAGGAGTGAACATCCCTTGCCGATCGGTCACATCCGCCTGGTGCTCTTTCTTATGTTCGGGAAATAACAGAAAATTCAGTGTGTAAGCAATGGACTAACAAAAAGTATGAAAAACGCCAGTCAGAAATTGTACATACGTAGAGCATGCTCTTGCGAATCGAATCAACCGAGAGATCTATATAAACTCCGTAAGCAGGCGATGAAGGTAAATTGCTGCTTAAAGCAAGTTGACGATTTAAAAGTAAAGTCATCACATTTATCATAGAGTATGGTTGTTAAATAACGATTTACGTCTTTTTCCTGTAAAATATTCGAATATGACAAAAAGGTAAAAGATAAATATTTCCCGATTATGATAAGTAGCACACGCCAGTTGTGACCAGTTGAAAGGGAAAGCTCTCTTCTCCATGACACCTGATCCCATCTCTGATCTTTTGGAGGTCCAAGTTTGCACTGCTCCTATTTTAATTTGTTTTGTGGACTTTTCGTCTTAAATGATGCGTGTTCCTCATCTCAATTTGTTTCAGTCATATCAATTATATTATATTAATCTTTATTTGTATGAAGAAAAGTTTGGTTATCACATTTTTTTTTCACAGAGAGGATGTTCTTTTAAGAACATTTGTATATACTTTACGATGATAATGACTTGCCTTGGAACGGCCTTACTTATTTCACTAGCAGTGTTATATAATAAGGAAACAAAGGAATTATCATCTCTTTCTGAAAAAGTTCCAGAGGTGTCCTACTTAAAGAAACAGAAAGATGGTGTGCAAAATGAATTTCTCAGTTTTTCTAATTTTTGTTTTCTAATTGATTGAAAGTAAACAAAAAATAAAAATAATGCCACAAGTTTAGACATTCATTGAAAAAAAGCAAGTTTTAAAATCAATAATATATTTTCCATCCACATTTCAGATATTAATGGTATCAAAAGCTCAATTGACGTTATAAAAGGGGAGTTACTGAATAATAAAACTTCTAGAGGAGGTACGTATACCTTCCAAGATACATTATACGAGGGCTGTTCGAAAATTATTGAGACATTGTGTATATTTTCCTTTCTAATGAACGTCTTTCGGTGAAAATTTGCATATACTTTTAACTTACACTTATAATTAATAAAAGCAAGTAATATTTTACAAATATAAAATACGTTTTCTACAATGGTATATAAATGCGTCGATAGTGGGGGTACCCGGAGCAGTCACGAAATGAGATATTGAAAATATGTAACACCAACGTTCAATCTCTTCTAGGACCTATAATAAGACCGAAAATATTTCAGTTTATGTCTATCATTTTTCAGTTTTATTTCAAATCCATCCTCTGCAATTTTGTTAGAATTTTGATCAGAAATACGAAGATCATCAAAAAAATTAAGCGCGGAAGAGAAATCAGCTATCAAGGACAAATTGAATTTTGACGTCAAGCGCAATGTAGATATCTTTTCCAGACTGATGAACGAATTGCTAAAACATCAAGCTAATTCAGAGAATTCGTGTCCCCCGCTTAGGGAAAAAGTCGGATCCCCCTGATTGAATTTGTAGAATTATTAAATGTATACATGTATACTGATGCAAATAGAATACATTAATGTCAATATGCGTATAAAGATTTGATTGCTTATTCTTTATTATGTGTATAGAAGATTCTTTTTATATGGAATATTTATCACACTGTAATAATGATTTTATAACCTCATAAATTTTTCTTTTCACGTGCTGAATACTATCATTTAAAAAAAAAGAAAATAAAAAAAAAGGATCGTCCGAGATTTGATCCCGGAACCTCTCACTTTTGAAGCGGGAGACATACCACTAGACCACGGAGGCGCTTTAAATGTCGTTGCGTATATGCAGAAGTGAAGTCACATACATGTATATATTCATGCTCGATATTGTCAAAATTTTACACAATCTATAGTGTTTGATTTATTTAGCCTTTATTAAACAGTTCTAATAGATGTAATAAGAACATAAAGTCCGCCGAGAACCTGTTTTATACGCAATAACTCTCCGCATGCCCCTGTGCTAAAAATAGCGACATGTAATACTATAAATACTAATAAAACAAACGGGGCGGGGCACTTTAAGAGGGGTGAGAGAGGTCCTAGGGAGTTTTTGTATAAAATTACATTGCATAAGCTCAAAATTTTCTTGAAATATCGACCGGAAATGATAGTGTTACACACAGACACAATGTATAAATTTACGACCTTGAACTTTGACCTTTTGACCTCAAAATCAATAGGAAACTTCCCTAGGCCACAGGGAGTTGTTATGTAAAATTTCATTGCAATAGCTCAAATGGTTCTAGAGATATCGTGTGGAAACGAAAGTGTTATAACAGACAGAATTTGCTTATTAATGACCTTGACCTTTGACCTTTTGACCTCAAAATCAATAGGGTTCTACTTTAGTCCATAGGGAGTTGCTATGCTAAATTTCATTGCAAAAGCTCAAAGGGTTCTCGAGATATCGTGTGGAAACGAAAGCGTTACAGACAGACAGACAGAAAGACGGACGGACGGACGGACAAACCCAAATTAATATCCCCCACTTTTCAAGCGGGGGACAATAACAAAGAAGGAAGAGTATTTAACACTTCCCGATCGTTTCACATGCTAAAACATCTCCAGCTGACGTGACGTTAAAAGACGTAGCGGTGCAGCTGTTCTGGGTCAATAGACATATGCATGTTTATTATTACATCGAAACTTATCTAATTATCGTAGTGATTAGAAAATTTGCATATGTGTTTTATTCGTTCTTTATAAAATGTTGATGAATTTTTATGAAATTATCTCCGTCCTTTATGCAGTAACTGTAATTGTTCCAATAATTTTCGAACAGCCCTCGTACATGTAGATTAAACGTTGGTGAAAGAAAATAATTTTTGTTATTTTCTATAAACTTTTTAACAATACATGTGCATGTATCAATTACAGTACCTCACATTGACTTGTTATATTTTGTAGATGCCTCAAATTTTTGTGTTGATGATTGTCCAGTGAGACTTAACGGCAACTTTCAAAGTTGCCAGACATGCTTTGAATACATAACTTGTTCAAATGGAATATTATATAACAGAACCTGTCCTCAAGGATTGAATAGTCAGCTTGTTTGGGATGACAGACTGAAAATATGCACGTACAAAAGTGGTACCTGTAACATTCAAAGTGTTACAAATTTCATCTGACAAGTCAATACATTAATAGATTTATCAAGATCCTTACAGACCGATATAATAAGCACCGCCCTCAGATTTATCAGGTCTTTATTCCTCCATCAGTCAAGTGAATTAAGGTCTATCATTGCGTTGTTGAAATTGAATGACATTAAGCTACTCGTCAATGTGTATTACTCTTTCATCTTGTTTGACACTCGTGGCCAACATCTTAAGATCTTTCGTTCTTCTGATGTTTAACCGCATATATTACACATGTATTACCAGCGTAATAAGAAAGCCATTTCGATGCACTAAATTTGATTATAAACTTGATTATAATTGATTATATTTATCTGTCTTACAAACATGTCATTAAAAAAAATAATTATCTCAAAATGATTCAGTAAAATGAATCAAGTTTGTGATTTATTCTCTTTAATGAAAAAAGAATTTGTGACTTGTTTTCACTCGTAAAAGATTCTTGCTTCCTAGACGCAGCAAAAATATGTTGGTAACACTTTTTGCATGTAATGGATAGTAAGAGTTAAAGCAATTTGTTAATTCTGATTAGTAACAACTCCGCCCTGACATGTATGAAAGATTTCTTTCTTTCTTTTTAACATTTTGTACTCAGCATGTCTTACTACGTTGGTTGTTACATGCACCTCTTTTCCAGGTGTTAGAATAGTTTTGAAAGAAATACATGTGTTAGCAATAAACTTATACATGTATGTCGTATAAAGTTGTTTTATTTATAATCTAATGTACTTCACATACATAACTTTACAACTGGTGTCACAATAGGAGACATCTGCAAAAAATACGAGCAGGTCACTTTTCATATAAACGGGAAGTATAACTGTTACTATTGGTCGTGATGGAAGTTCTAATTGCTCCTATACTTACGATAAATATACTTTTAAAAAATTGAAATAGATATACAAGGATTAATTTTATACTTTTCAATATATGCTTGATAATTTGTTTTACATTGAACTCGAGTCATCGCTAATGTGACGTACAATATAATGTAAATAACGTAGATATTTCTCTCTTCTTTTTTTTTAATCAAAAACTTTTTACCATGGGACAAATGTAAACAACATCCTATTTATCATGATCTATATTTTTTGAGTTTGGTTTGCTGTTTACGAAATACAATATACTGTAAACGTATCAAATTTAGCTGTGTATTCTTTTTAGCGTTTTTGGCGGAAAACAATATCTACTGAATCAAGTATTATACGCTAAATGTCTGGCAAATATACCTATAAAGAAGAATATCAAGATATGCGCTAAATCAAATCCAAGCTAACTTGTTCAAAATCCTCTTTCCGCCATATATCGTACACGCTTAATATAATACATTTACACTAAGACATTTTTTTAGCTTTTGAGCAAATGATTTTATAAATACTTTTGGCTTTATTTTAAAGATTAAGAACTTGGTCAGCAGAAACCATTTTTGCATATTTCGAACTTAAAAATTTTGGACAATTTAATCTATAGATTGACGTTTTTGAATTAAATACAACTTTGGAATGGCAAAAGAAGGGTGAAGAGAGAACAGCATCTAAAACAAGTTTAATTTACTTTTTTAATGATGACATTCTATAGTAATTTATTGTCTGTTATTTAATTTAACATGCGATAGATCCACCTTCAATGTTATAATATAACATAAATTTATTAAATACCCACGCACAAGGTCCGTCCAACTATCGTGTATGAGACCAATGTTGGAAATTGTGATTATACATTCAATACAACATATCTATATTATACATTTACTTAATACGAATAAAAAGATAATTATATATGATTATTGGAGTTTTACGAGGAGCGCTGACTTTTACCGTTTACGGCTTACTTTTACACTAGGAAAGTGTACGGAAGCTCATTTACGATATGAATATTAGCTCAACATGTAATTAAACGAAAATAACGGGTAATTTTAATGCATTTATAAGTTGTCCTTGAAGAAAACGACAACCAACTTACCTTTAACTCTCGACCTAAACTTGCAAATCCCCCCCCCCCCAAAAAAAAAAATTATGAGCATTAGAAAAGTTTTCTTATGTATTATCAATTCTGTACCTCCGTACATGATACAAGTTTAAATGTCCAACTAAACGTCAACCGTAGAAGTCAGAGCTTCTCGTAAAAGACCATTATTATATACGTTGTAACACTACATTGTGCTTTGCAATAATCTTTAAGTTTTTTCCCTAATCCTGCATGATTTATTGTGGTGTGTCTTCTTTGGTAAATGCTTTTTTTGCCCGCTTGAAAAGTGGGGGATACTGTAGATCACTTAATTTTCGCGATACCTTATTTTCGCGAGATAGCCATTGACTCTTTATAAGCGAGACAAAATTTTCACGAATTGTGGTCATTGCTCTATATAATCTTAAGGAATTCTTTTATACGCGAGAATAAAATTTTCGCGAGCATACCGTCTCGCGTAATTACGCGAAAAATAAAGTTCTCGCGAATAAAATGTGATTTACAGCATTACTGTCCCTCGCTTGAAAAGTGGGGGATATTAATTTGGGTTTGTCCGTCCGTCCGTCCGTCTTTCTGTCTGTCTGTAACGGTTTCGTTTCCACACTATATTTCGAGAACCCTTTGAGCTTTTGCAAAGAAATCTAGCATAGCAACTCCTTATGGACTAAAGTAGAACCCTATTGATTTTGAGGTCAAAAGGTCACAGGTCAAGGTCAGAAATAAGCAAATTCTGTCTGTTATAACACTTTCGTTTCCTAACGATATCTCGAGAACCATTTGAGCTTTTACAATGATATTTTACACAACAACTCCTTGTGGTCTAAGGAAGACCCCTATTGATTTTGAGGTCAAAAGGTCAAAGTTCAATGTCGTAAATTTATATATTGTGTCTGTGTGTATCACTATCATTTCCGGTCGATATTTCAAACATTTTTGAGCTTATGCAATGTAATTTTATACCAAACCTCCCTAGGACCTCTCTCACCCCTCTCAAAGTGCCCCACCCCGTTTGTTTTATCAGTATTTGTAGTATTACATGTCGCTACTTTTAGCACAGGGGCATGCGGAGAGTTATTGCGTATAAAACAGGTTCTCGGCGGACTTTATGTTCTTATTACATCTATTAGAACTGTTTGATAAAGGCTAAATAAATTAAACACCATGGATTGTGTAAAATTTTGACAATACCGAACATGAATATAAACATGTATGTGAATTCACTTCTGCATATACTTAAAGTCAT
This sequence comes from Saccostrea cuccullata, assembly GCF_032062105.1. Taxonomy (NCBI): domain Eukaryota; kingdom Metazoa; phylum Mollusca; class Bivalvia; order Ostreida; family Ostreidae; genus Saccostrea; species Saccostrea cuccullata. The sequence goes on from NW_026926328.1 coordinate 117,631, forward strand.
TTAGAGCGACTCCGTGGTCTAGTGGTATGTCTCCCGCTTCATGTGTGAGAGGTCCCGGGATCGAATCTCGAACGATCCTTTTTTTTCTTTTTTTTTTCTTTTTTTTAAATTTTTATTTCTTCTTTTAAATGATAATATTCAGTATATGAAAAGAAAAATTTATGAGGTTATAAAATCATCATTACAGTGTGATAAATATTCCATATAAAAAGAATCTTCTATACACATAATAACGAATAAGCAATCAAATCTTTATACGCATATTGACAATCATGCATTTTATTTGCTTGAGTATAATGTATTCATTTAAGGTAGGTCGCGGGTTTACAGCATAAAAATTCTTACGAGAAGACCTACCCTCAAAATTTGATATAATGTTCCTTAGAATTTGAAGCATATTATCTGTAATTTTTATCAAATTTGCCTAAATGGTTTTAATGGTATATAACGGTAGGCACACTATTGTTTTTTGGTAATATTTTTACGCTTTACCATTGAAATATATAGCAAAATGACGTTTTTGCACCAAATTTATGGAGGGAGCTTATTTTAAAAATGTCGTATAACTTCTAAAATACGTAGACGAATTAGTCAAGAATTTTACAATATCAAGAAGAGCTGATACTAAAACTATTGAGATGAAAAAATTGATATGTGTTCTCGATAGTTTTTTTGCTATTTAATTTCAAAGTTTGGTTTTATATTGCCAAAATGTACTTGCGTTAATGGCGTTATTTATGACTACAACGTCATGTTGAACGTAATCACGTTAGAATAGAAATCTTTATATTTGGATGACATAGATGTACACTTTAATTTTATAAATCATTTCTATTATTCGTGAAACTTGTTAGAAAGACCACATCTTATTTTAACTTGTCTAGTATTATGAAATTATTCATAATACTGCCTACGAAGTCCGAATGAACGGTATTTAAGATATAAAACATCCTTCGTGCATTAGAATTAAGATGCAGTGACAACACCGCGACTGATTATATATTAATTCATTTATTTTTTAGGATGTCCACGTTCATTATGATTTCAGCTACTACACATGAATTTTAACACTTCATTCGAAGATGGTGAAAAAATCTCGGCTACTAAGAGGAGGGGTGGGGATGGGGGGTTACCGGCAATGTTCTAGACTTTCAATATTAGTCGCAAGCCAGCAAATCGTCCTATACTAGTAACTCCCAAACATCTTTTTATTTTTCGTCATCAAATTTTCAATGGTAAAATGTTAATAAATAATTCAGGTATGAAATTTAAAAAAAAAAGAAGAAATAAAAACAACAACAATAGGTAAATTAACCATGTTTTTACTGTCGAGGACTGAATAGGTATGGTTTTATCCTGAAAATATACAAATATGTTTTTTCGGACTTTGATTGGAAATAAGATGTAAATTGAACGCTTACATTGTACCACAAATTACGTGCACATGCAACCTAAGCTTTTTGGCTAGAAATACGGTTACTTATACTTTTTACATATATTGATACTTTTTACACTGATTTATTTTGACAAAACTTTATTAAATAATAAACGATCTTTGTTCATACATGCGAGAGATAATATAGTATAAATTCACTTTTTAAGTTTCCCTAGTTCGCACGGGATTTTCAGATAATTAAACGGGAAACATTGTAACGTCGCCTTTGTGACGTAACTGACGTCTAAATCAAATGTGCACAAAACAACCGCTCAAATCGTCGACTTTGTGTACCAAAATTGATGACAAAAGCAAACCCGCGACCTACCTTAATAATTCTACAAATTCAATCAGGGGGATCCGACTTTTTCCCTAAGCGGGGGACACGAATTCTCTGAATTAGCTTGTATTATATTAATTTGGGTTTGTCCGTCCGTCCGTCTTTCTGTCTGTCTGTAACGCTTTCGTTTCCACACGATATCTCGAGAACCCTTTGAGCTTTTGCAATGAAATTTAGCATACCAACTCCCTATGGACTAAAGAAGACCCTATTGATTGTTTGAGGTCAAAAGGTCAAAGGTCAAGGTCATAAATAAGCGAATTCTGTCTGTTATAATACTTTCGTTTCCACACGATATCTCAAGATCCATTTGAGCTATTGCAATGAAATTTAGCATAACAACTCCCTGTAGCCTAATGAAGATCCCTATTGATTTTGAGGTCAAAAGGTCAAAGTTCAAGGTCGTAAATTTATACATTCTGTCTGTGTGTAACACTATCATTTCCGGACGATATTTCAAGAAGATTTTGAGCTTATGCAATGTAATTTTATACCAAAGCTCCCTAGAACCTCTCTCACCCCTCTCAAAGAGTCCCGCCCCGTTTGTTTTATCAGTATTTATAGTATTACAAATTTACATGTCGCTATTTTAGCACAGGGGCATGAGGAGAGTTATTGCATATAAAACAGGTTCTCGGCGGACGTTACGTTCTTATTACATCTATTAGAACTGTTCAATAAAGGCTAAATAAAACAAACACCGTGGATTGTGTAAAATTTTGACAATACCGAACATGAATATAATCAATACATTGTATATACATGTATGTGACTTCATGATTGCATATAATTTGCCTCTTTGTAGAGCGACCCCGTGGTCTAGTGGTACATGTATGTCTCTCGCTTCACATGAGAGAGGTTTCATTATCTTTTTTTTCCCGAAATACTTTTGTTATTAATTAAATAATAGTATTCAGCATGTGAAATGAAAAATTTATGAGGTGTGGCTTGTACTAACTCATAAGATAATCATTACAGTATGTTAAATATTCCATATAAAAAGAATCTTCTATACACATAATAAAGAATAAGCAATCAAATCTTTATATCCATATTGCCATATTTTATTTGCTTCAGTATACATGTATACATTTAATAATTCTACAAATTCATTCCCCCTTTCCACGAACTCTGTATTGTTTACTTTTTCCCTAAGCGGGGGACACAAATTCTCTGAATTAGCTTGTTTTTTTTTTTTTTTTTTTTTTTTTTTTTTGCTTTATATTAATTTTTTCATAGTTGAGTTAATTAGGAGAAAACAATTTTGTGTAAATTCCAATAGATAACACAATTATTTATGAATATCAATTGTGATACATGTAGGAATAAAGTTAATGAATAAGGTATGCTAATTCTACAATTCTTTTCGTATACACTAAAAGCAGACAGTGTTTTTACTTGCCAATCAGCCTTTCCTCTGTCGTTCGTAATAAAAAAGATACAAAAGTTTAACACTAATACAAAAGTTCAACACTACGCTGCATACTTTGAAACTTAATTTTTGTTTCTATCTATAAAGTTCTTTTTCTGTTGTTACTGGAAAGTGCTTCAAGAATCGTAAGATTAACGGGGATTGATGCAATGTTTTGATCTAATGCAAAAAATGTGAAAATTTTGGGAAGTCTTAGTCCGAGATTGTTGAATAATTATTTCTGTGATAGGACAGTAGGATTCTAACAGCACTTTTCATGGTACAGAGTTATTTTTCCATTACTATTATTACAAATTATAATTAACTATCCCCGGGGTAGTGATGAACATTTTATTTTTTCATTATGGTATATTTCCTACTTATAGACGTCACGTGGTGACGTCATGGTGTAGTACTTCCTGTAGTATAAATCCCATTGAAGTCTATAGAATGCATAATGATAGCAAAGGTTTTATCCAAAACTTCTCCGATTTATAAGTGTTACATATTATAAAAAAGTGTTAATTCGCCAAATTCTGATCAGTGTTCTGCCTTAACAAACTTGCATACACTGTAAAAACAGTGTTTAGAATCTAAACACAACACAAAACTAAACACATTTTTTGTATCACTTTTTTTTACACGTTTAGCTCTAAATATGTCTCATATCTAAACACGTTAGACTTCATGTGTTTAGTTGCTAAACATGTTAACCCCTAAACACTTATTTCTAAACATATTTTTTGTTCCCTCCCCCTTTTTTTTTTACACAATTAGCCCTAAACACGTCTCATTTCTAAATACATAAAGTGTTAAGTTGCTAAACATGTTTAGTTCCACAACATAAGATCCAACACAATACATGTAGTTTAAATTCTAAACTATCGCAGGAAAACATATTTTTGGAAGAAAAAAAATTATTAAATAAGTTTCCTAGAAATACCATAACATTATTGATGATCTCAGATGTTATTATATAAAATAATGCTTAATTATTTGATAGGATTTATTTGAAGTTTGGTGTATCTGGTCGCGGTGACATATGACAAATTTGGGAGCGGCAGCCGGGTCGTCTCCCCAACAATCAACAACAAATGTGGCGACCCCAAATGGGCTAAATATTGTGCACTGGGTAAATGTCGCGAATGCACAACGCCACGCAAAATGGATACAATGGGTCAATATCCCATTTAAATAGTATCCATGTCAAATGAATGGGCCAATGTCCCATCAAAAATGTAAAATCAATACAATATGATACAATGGGCCAATATCCCATTAACAATGTAAGCAATGTGAAATACAATATTGTGCAATGGGCCAATATCCCATTAACAATGCCATCAATGTTAAATCAATACAATATTGTTCAATGGGCCAATATCCCATTAACATATCCAGGTAATAAGAATGTTGAAATTGGATTTACCAATGTTTAAAATCAAATTGGATTTATCGATGTTTGAAATCAAAGTAAATGCGCAAATAGCGCCACTAGAGGTCATATATACGAGTTAACAACAGCACTTCTTCATGTGAGGTGGGGTTGACGATAACGCCACATGTTCGCAAGAGCTTCCGCCACCAATGACTGTCACAAATTGGTGTTCGGTCGTCAATTCCCCACCTCTGTCACCACTAACCAGCGCCATTTAAAGTAAAGCTTATTTTTGCCCTAATCATTTAAGTAGCTATGGTCATGATAAAGGTACCCCTTTTTACTTACCTTATTAATACTTTCCTTATTTATGGAAAAGCATAGCAATTATTCTAACTTAAAGACAGCCAAATGATTTTGACCAAAAACATTGTGTGTTGCCTGCTTTTAAATCGAGGCATGATTTCGGGATTAGATGGTTGAATTTACTTACGCGGCAGACTTGGTAGTGTGACAGCATATTATATATTTTCAAGGATAGACAGTTGGACGTGAAATCTACAATTTTTTCTACCTAATATATTTTTGTAAGATCTGTGAATTATTCTATTGCGGTACTTGTGCACGCTATTAATTCTTGTTCAAGAATGCTGAAAAGGACATAGAGGGGGGGGGGAGGTTAAAGATGTACAAATGATACGTATCACACCTTTTCAAATATAAAAAATGTGGAATTATTTCTAAATGTACGACTTGCACAGCCCTTAACAACCAAGTACAATGAGTTAAAACACTTATGATTACAGGACATACATAACAATGGACAGTAAAGGGAATATATATAGTATGATTGTTTTGATCGTTTTCTCGACTTTTACAGGGCAACAGATGGAAGGTTATACTGCAGTGGTAATAAATTCAATCCAGGCATGTTATTACATTAATTGTCATACTCATTTAACAGGTCTTGTTTGTACCTTCAAATAAATTTGTCGCAGTCTAACATCTAGGTTTGTATGCATGCTTGAATACAACCGAGAAAAGTGGGGTAGGGAGAGAACTTGTATTAAGAAATTACAATTTAAGTAGATAAACAGTTCTCAGCTTGTGAGCTCCACAGGCCATGGGCTTGTGTGGTATATCTTCTCCCGGGAACATTTGATATGTATGGAAAACTAAATTAATGCCTTATTTTCAACGACGAAAAAAATCATGCTTATTGATTAAACATGAGAAATCAAATGATTCGTATGCTAAAGGGGGATTGATATTTAGTATTTGACCGATTATTACAGGCTTATTAAGCCTGAGTGATGATATTATATACCTATTTAAGATCATGGAAATAGGTGTTTCCCTTCCTGTTAGATTTTCCATTCCTTTCAAGACACTTAGACTTAAGGAAGGGTACCGGGTATTAAAATGAATCTATATTAGAATGTGCTTAACTTGACCGATGTTTAAGTTACCCTTAAAGCTGACATGAATTCTTAAAAACGCAACATTTTCATCTATATACGACTTGTTTCATACCAACTATACCGTATTCCGCCATATTTCTTTCAGATACATTGTCTCATTGTAACGATATATACCCCAATGCGCTCGTTACACTTGAATGATTTTTCAGTCTGGGCACATCTCCGATGGTAAAGCATATGAGAACACATGAGGTGATCAAGACATTTCAAAACTACAATAAACAACATAAAAATAATATTTCTGAATAATTATTGATTTGAATCAAAAGAAAAAAATGCAAATTTGGAAGAGAAATTTAGATGCATGAGTACGTTTTTTACAGAACTCCAATTTATGCAGAATAAAGTTGAAATATAAAATTCAAAATGGTGGATATTCATTATTTTTTCAAATTATTTCTTTATGTCGTTTACATAGGAGAAAGAATTTGTGAATATCGAAATGAGTGTAGTACAACTATGTAATATGACAATAGAACAATAAACATGATCAATTGGGGGATTTTTGTCACATTTTTTGAATAATGTCTCTAATCCTTTTATTAAATAAAAAGTGCATAAAAAATACTATGTGATGTGTTTAATCTTTATCAAACAAATCTCGCTGGTTGAAAAATTCGGACTTCCATTGCTGCAGACAAGAGTAAGATGAGATTTAATAATTTTCCATGTTGATAAATGGTAGCAAAAGTATGGAATCTAATAAGGTCATTCATTTCAGGACCATTTTAAAAGAATGTCATTTAAAAGTTAATATTTAAAATAATTATTTTCATCTGTAAAACAAGCAATGATATTTAAAATTATTATTGCGATTTCATTTTGAGAAATAGTATAAAATTAGACTAGAATGAATAATCTCATGAACGAGTTAGCAAGTGCTGAACGTATCCATTATCACAATTTTAACACAGGTAAGCTACCGTAAGAAATCTATACCTTAGAAATATTTCATCACACTTTTTCAGCTTTTTGCAGCAATAGATATTCCAGTTTTGAGCACATATTTACTTAATAGACAATAAATATTTAGAGAATGTGAAAATATTCTTGCACTTTATCTTTTATTCAAAACAAACACAAGAATGGAGGGTAAATGAGTGAAAATGCAAGTTTGGAAGAGAAATTTAGATGCATGAGTACGTTTTTTACAGAACTCCAATTTATGCAGAATAAACTTGAAATAAATAGCAGTAAAATCTGCAAACACATTTTGAAATTATATCATTTAAATGGTACAAAACAACCAACGCAAATTTAACTTACAGCTGCACTATCATTCAATTGTAGAATAGTGAGATGCAGAGGAAAAAATACAAATCTGCAGTGTATGGATATTAATAATATTTTGCAAATGTAAAATCCTTACCAAAGCAGTGTATAGAAACAATGGACAAATAAATCAGAGAAAATTCGAATAAAGTGTAGAAATGACTAAATTTTCTGAGTTAAACTAATAATGTTAGAATTCTTTTATCATTTTAAAAATTATTACACTCAATGAGATATCCACACATTATTTCTTCATTTTGAAAAATATAAAGAGAAAAATTGGATGTCCGCCATTTTGAATCGCCATTTTGACCTCTTTAACGCCATTTTCATGAAGGCTAGCATATTTTAAGGATTCAGCATACTCGAAATAGGTTAAAAAACTATGGTGGACCAAATAATACATGTAATTATTTGCCGTAAGAAGTTATTTCTAGTCTTCTTTTGAAATATCAGGACCAGACTATGAAGGTGTATTGCTTCATAAGGAAGCCTAGGGAAGTTAACGATTGAAAATTTGAAGTCAACGCGTTCATCATAAAGCTTTGTTGTTTGGATATCATCGTCTTTTAGCGCACTTGCAGTAAATACCCAAGTGAGCTCTTCTGATAACATTTTGTGCGGCGTCCGTCTGTCTGTCCGCGTGTTTGTAAACTCGTCATATTTTTGCCTTCTTTTTAAGAACCACTACAAAGTTGCGTTAAGGTTTCCCAAAGAATACTGCATAAACATTACTGCGTAGGCAATTTTCAATTACAGCAAATCATTAATTTTCGCGTCACCTTATTTGTGCGAGAAAGACATTTACTCTTCATTGGCGAAACAAGATTTTCACGAATTGCAGTTCTGTTCTCTATAAATAGACAGGTTTGGGTAAGCGTAATGGAGTAAATCGTAATCAATCGTAATGATTTTTTTTTCAATTTATCGACAGTAATCTGTATTTGAAGAGAATTTCGATTACTTGTTATCTTTATTTGATCGATAACAGCTAAAATTTCCATTTTAATGTGATTATACACTGTAAGTCCCTTTTTGATTGCTTTCAATTAATTTATTCATATACATGTACATACACACCTACTATATATGAATGTTATTTTGTAGATTCATACACATCTACTTTATATATGAATGTTATTTTGTAGACTCATTTTCAGTCAGTTTCACATGAATATTAGATACAAAACCTCCCAGTGATATGTGTTGATTTTCTAACTGTTATAATCTTTACTTGAATAATGAATTAATGATCATAATAAAATGTGCATTAGAGCCATACTAGTCTAGTCTTTTCATATTTTAAATGTTGATAAACTTTGTCTTCTAACAGAAAATAATATAAAGCAAAGATGAACATTTGATTGCTTTTATATAAATATATATTATCTGAATTATATATAAACCCACATTATACTATAGGAATTGAAATTGGGATTTACCTTTTTTGTGGCTTAGCCCCCCCCCCCCAAAAAAAAAAAACTTTCAATTAGCCACCCCATCCCCCCGCTCACACACTTTCAATTTGCTTCCGACGCTTTTATGATATTCAATAATATTTTCTTCTGCTTTGATATTTGCGGGTAGAATAAAATTGAAAGTAATCGATTATTGATCGATTACATTGTTTAAAGTAATCGATTACAGTACAAAACTGACTGTAATCATGAGCACTCTATCTTGCACAATTACTAGAAAATAAAGTTATCGCTAATAAAAAGTGATAATGACAAAGCCTTCATTGCATAAGTTAAATCAAATTTATTCAGTTCATGACCCCTGGTGGCCTTGTGTTGCCACAATAAGTGATCAAAGTTTTACATTGGAATATATAATGAAAAGCTTAAAGCGTTCTTCTCAAGAATAACAGATTTATGATCAATTATATTTATATGGAGGCATCCTATGGTAGTGTAAAATGAAGTTTATTCGATTCATGACCCCTGGGTGTAGGACCGGCTCAGTATGGGCGATCAAAGTATTACGGCGGAATAAAGGGAAAACATTTTTAAAATGTTCTTCTCTTCTTCTCAAGAACAGCAAAGCCATAATTGGGCATATTATTCTGAATCATCTTATGGTAGGGTGGAATAAGTTTGTTTGAATAAAGAATGTTGATAAGGTGGGACCGCAAAGTGGGACCAAAGTTTTTCATAGGTAATCAAAGGCAATATCTTTTGAAAATATTCTTTTCTAGAACAGCTACGCAATGATTGATAATGTTTGTACGGAAGCATCCTCAAGTACTGTAGAATAACATTTGTCCAAATCATGATCCCCGGTGGTAGGGAGGGTCCACAATGGGGATCAAAGTTTTTCTAAAACAAAAGGAAAAATCTTTTCAAATATATTCTCATCAAGAAAAGCGAAGATATAATTCGGCATTTTTATTTCAACTTTGTTCAAATCACCCATCACTACCCAAACTTTCTCAGTTGATTAAATGATTCATGGACCACTTGTTCTTGTAATATATCTCTATTTGAAACAGTTGTTCTCGATAAAAGTAGGTGGCAAATATTCATTCGCAAAGCATGCATGCACTCGGCACTTGAATTGAAACATGTAGATCCTTCAAATAAGACCTAAAAACAGAAACCCCTATGTAACACCAGACTTTCACACTACAGTGTATAAAGATCCCTTATTGCTCAATGGTCCTGAGTGTCGAGTAAAGGTCGTCTGAGTTTGAAGCTATTCTCCCGATATACGTGTTAAAAATTCTCAAATTGCACGTAAAGAAACAACCAACAATCAAGCAATGTATTCGATACTACAATTTAAATATCATTGCTTATACATGTAAATAACTATAATTTAAGTTTCATTAAATGTTAATTTTTTCCATCATATAAACCGTGTATTTATGGTTCAGATGTGAATTTTAAACGTTATTTTTTAGAGGTAAACTAAATGAATATCGAAGGCATGGTGCCTGAAGATTTCTTGAATATCAATTATAGATAATCAGGGTCACGCGTTTTTCATAGTCTCAATACATATAAAGTCAACGCTTATTTCAGATTTCCTATAAATCAAACAAACAATATGGATGTTATTTTGCTTGTTTAATTTGGCGCTTACCACAGCACAATCAAAAATCAATACAACAAAAACGTGACGATCCAAATCGGGCGGATCATGCACTGGGTAGGTCACAAGTGATGAACGTCACCAATTCAATTATCAATCAAATTCAATCAATCAATCAATTATTAATCAATCAGTCAATCAATCCATTCAAATATCAATCAAGCCAATAAACGATGGAATGATCGTAAGAATTTGTGTTGCAATCGTTAAATTGCCTAGAGGTGCGACGGAATAAGCAAACGCTTAAGAATTCCAACCACAATAAGGCTGAATTGGACGCTCTCCCCAATTGGTTGATGTCGACGCTGTACCCAACAGGCAGTCTTTGCAGAATACGCAATCATACAGAATTCACTAATGCAACACCAGTTAATGAAGAAGCTAGACCAAGCAGGACACCATTAAGGAATTTTAGAAATGGCGATTGCCATCTACCCAGATAACCCTGGAGGCTTTGTTGAGAGGAAATCCAAATAAAACTTGAAGCATGATAATAAATTATAAGTCAGTATAAATTTGTAAGTTTTCACACCATGACACAAGCAATATTTGAGGCTTATTGTTTTGAAATGATTTAATGCAATAACAAATAAATGAAACATGTAACATATTAGATCTATATGTAGTATTCATGAATAAGGTGTTGTTAAAGTACCTCATCATCAAAATTTGCAGGGTCTATGGGTCTGTCATTTTGTCGGATTCGATTCCCTGTCCTGATAAGATTGGTTCTAGTGCTGCTGGATCAGCATGATTCCAAAGAGCTGTCTTTACTATGGCTGATGTTGGTCTGCCATACTCAACATCTTGTGTTTCCTTTTTTAATCAGAAATAGCAACTTATTTCTTTATGATTGATTTCTATATACATATAACTGCACTTACTCTTTTCTATTTCCATTCACGCATTCTATATGAGTTTACCAACACTAATGTGATAAATCAAATTTAAAATTAATTAGTGTTCACGCTCATGAAAAGATTGAATTTCTTCACACAAAAATCTAGTTATTCTGTCTGTTTAAAGGGGAAGTTAACTCCTCTGATAAGTATGTGTACACGTTTGAAAAGATTCTATAATCGGGAAAAGATGTGGTAACCTTAGAAACTATTTAATTTTTCGTAAAATAATAAAGTAGGTGGAAATTAGCATGAGATATAATTTCAAAGTTTCTACCTGGAAAACATGGGGGAAACTACAGATTAATGACTCCCATGTCGGAAATCTACACGGAAACCACTGAGGCATGTTTCGACGGTTTCCTATCTTGGGAAACTAACGGGAAACCACAGGTAAATTGTTTTCGTGTCGGGAATCTATGTTGAAACCACTATGTGGTTTCCATAAAATTGAAACTATATGGAAACTACTGATGTCACGATTCCCATATGTTTCCATCGGGTTTCCAAATTTGGGAAACCTGCTGGCTTTTCATCCTGTGAAAGAAAAGGCCGAGGCACATTCTTTCAAGTTGGATTGTCGAGTGCATGTAATTGGTGACGATGAGCAATTGATTATGAGCAGGCTCCATTGAAAATTGTCGCGAACATTTCTTTTGAAAACATCTAGTTGGTTCAACCATATTGTACACGAAGAACATTCTGATTTAATTTGTTTTATTTAATTCTCACATCAACCTCCCATACCAAAAATGGATATGAACGAGCTATAATATCTATGTAAACTGACACCGGGGTTAAATATTGAGAATTTGGTAAACTCCTTATGAGGACCCTGATTTTATCTAATATATATATAATTTATTTCCTGTGATACCATTTTATATAAAACATAGACACTCATTTATGTGTTTTCCTTGCAGAATTTTTTATAACAATTATTCAGTTCGCATTAGGTTCATTAGTTATATGTTCTTTCATATAAAATTTGGCATTTTTGTATTTATTTTATAAAATAATAAGTATATAGGAGAGATGAACAATTTCAGATTAACTCGGGTTGAAAAATTTGAGAGATGCCGTCCTTTAATTAACCTTTTATTAAGGAAACTGTATAGTTCTTTATCCAAATAAACAACATTACCCTTATTAGAGCGTTGGTCAATTGTTAATGCGGTATTCAAGTCTCACCAGTGACTTTCTGGAATAAAAATCCATGGTATTGGAAGAATACAAAGGAGTAAAAATATATACTGGTATAAGTACATTTCATGTGGGCTAACTAATAATACGGGTAAAATATTAATAAATATCATAGATGTAGTGTTGTTTGTTGGATGTTTTCAGCGCGGGAGAAAACATCTGAAATAGAAATTAAGTATCCTTGATATAGTAAATTAATATTTTCATGGGCAATGCAAACAAATCAACATTTCCTTTCAACCAAAATTAGCAAGCTTAAGTATAATTTTTTTTGATGCGCCCGAATTCATTCGAAGCGGATATTGTTTTTGTCATGTCTGTCTGTTTGTTTGTTTAGCTGTCTGGTTGTCTGTTTATCTGCTTGTCTGTCTGTTGCCAACTTTAACCTTCACCATAACTTTTGAACTGTGACCTTGTCTGTGACCTTTATGCTAAAAATGGCTTTTTCAAACTTTCGCCATAACTTTTGAACCGTGAGAGATAGAGACTTCATATTTGGTATGCGTACTCCACTAATTAAGCACTTTTAATTGACACAATTGTCAATGACCTTGTGACGTTGACTGTGACATATATGCTAAAAGTAGCTTTTTTCGAATTTTCGCCATAACTTTTGAACCATAGGAGATAGAGACTTGATATTCGGTATGCATACTCCACTAAATAAGTGCTTTCAAATGACACCAAGGACAGTGATCGTGTGAAATTGACTGAGACCCATTTGCTAAAATTGCTTTTAGAACTTTGTTGCCGCCGGGTGCATAGTGTTTCACAAATACATCTTGTTTTTTTTTTTTAATTTTAAGATAAAGAAGAACAATGGATGTTGGGAGAAATTAAAATGTTTATAAATTTTGCGATACCATTTAGCTTTCTTGTAGCAATAACCAGTATCATAGCAACACTTTTATACACGAATACGGATTTATCAAACACTATAACACCAAGGATCGAAGCTTTAAAAGATAGTCAAAACAAAGGTTTGTCAAAAAATATTTGAACTGTGGACTTACACATTGTTCTGTCTATAATGCTGCTACAATTTTAAAGAAAGAAATATGCACCCTTTCCTAAAGCAAAAATGACAATTAATAACTGAGTGGAATGGAAACAGCTATAGTTAAAGTCAACATTTCGTCAATTCTGTTATTGATGAAATGACATTGTCAACAAATACAGTTCAATACCGATTATCAGTTTTCATACGATTTATTTGACAAATATTTACCCATTGAATTATCTATGAATGTTTTATTTTTACCGATCTTGAGAAGGTCTAGGAAATAAATGTAACAATGGGCATGACGAATCAACAGGAGATGGTTACTGCACCATGACTTATGATCCAGTCCTTTATATTTCTATGACAGAGGAAGTTCAGGTCACTCCAAATCCCCTGTGGTGCCAAAAAATGAACTCCTTCTGGGTCTGAACATCCTGCCTTAAGAAGATTGTTTGAAACAACGATTTTCACATTTAAAGTCACTGGAGGACGCCCAAGGCTGACCACGCAAAAATTGTCCAAAAATCACAACCGGGATATCCATCCCTTCGTGTAATTACCTTGCTATTGAAAGGATAACCGTTGATAATTTTTCCATATCATAGCGCAAAATGTCGTTTTCGCCAATATGAATAAAACACATATGTGGTCTTTTTTTAAGTTTGATAAAGTCCATTAACTGAGACACGCGTAATCCTCCTCGGGAACATTCCTACACATTAAAATTGTCTGAATCCAAATCTAAATTCATAAGACTTGGGTTTGAGCCAAGACAGAGTTGAATGTCCTACTGTAGAAGTACTTTTTTCCGCGTGGTATTAATTTACGCTATGTACGCGGTCACCAATTTTCCGCGGAAATTTGTCCAATCGTACTTAATATATTTACATTTCCAATGTCTTTGTCCGAGATAAAATTACCTTTTTGTAACCGGTTATAACCGGATCTCACACTGCGCAGGCGGTCAAAGCAAAAATAACAATTAGGCTGGTGCAAAAGCATACATTTACACTCACCGTTCTCTGCCAAACAAAGATACATGATCGATATAATGTCACTAAATGTTCCTTGCAGACGAAGGACATAGGTACATCAATAAACTTCGCAATATCTTACAAATTTAACTGCACCAAAATTGTGTGGCTTCTATCAAAATTCAATGAATGCAGCATGGCAAATTGCTAAATTATGATTGTCTAAAAAGCAAGAGTTACGGGTTAGGTTAAAACTAGGCCACAATATGTTTAAAAACGTCAGACCGATTAGGGCAAAGTAAGTGAAAACTAAATAATCACTGCACATGTCACATAAAAGTTATCATTTACAATAATCACTAACTTTTTTTTCTTTATATTGTAGAAAAAACGACTCACTTGCAATTGGAATACTTCTTGAGAATCAACAACAAGAAGTATAAAAAAAAAAAAAAAAAAAAAACAAGTGAAGTTATAAATATCACCGAGTTGAGTCTAGTGTCAAATTCAAATTTGACAGCCAGTTTACTTTTATTATCAAACAAAACAAAAAGATCTTTCAAAGAAATGATACAATCAATGTCGATTAG
Organism: Saccostrea cuccullata; assembly: GCF_032062105.1. Classification (NCBI taxonomy): domain Eukaryota; kingdom Metazoa; phylum Mollusca; class Bivalvia; order Ostreida; family Ostreidae; genus Saccostrea; species Saccostrea cuccullata. The sequence goes on from NW_026926328.1 coordinate 132,710, forward strand.
AACAAATACCCCAGTCTGTGAAATGGGAAACACGGTTGAAGCATCATTTAAACAATTACAATCATCTTTGGAGGATATAGCAAATACAATGCAAGTAAAGTCGAATTCAGATGTGAAGGGCTTAATAAAAGAAGAATCCAATAAAACCAAAACATACCTAGAAGACATGATGGAATACTTATTTAAAAATCTCGAAGATAAATTGATAGCAGTCATCGAAAGGAGAAATGGGGGTATGTTTCTTTCTTTGATTCAAGGTTTCTTTAAATGTCTAATATATAAACAATTTAAAGTACATACTAAGTATACGCATTATATTTTTAGTATTGATTCAAGAACCTATTTCATTTTATAACACACTATCCTCCCCTACACAAAAGATATCATACTTTGAAAACATTCAAAAGGTTTAAAAATTAAGATACACTGTATAGGTATTATTGTTTTTTTTATTTCCATTTCAGGTGGCTGTGTAAATAACAGTTTGAACGTCACTACCGGGGAATGCGTAGACAGCTGTTTGAGAGTCACTGACGAAGATTACCAGTCATGTGACACTTGTCATGGTTACGTGACGTGTTCACATAATTATATATACCATAGAAATTGTTCCCAGCCTCATCATGTTTGGGGTGATAGTAAAAAACAGTGTTTAGAGCATAGTACAACGTGCAACCCATCTGACTTTTTGTAATAAATACAAATAAATTCTTATTTTACCAAATTGTATGAAATAGCCATTTCATACGTAAATCAACAGGCAGTGTTAAGAGGTTTATGTCTATTCATGATGTACATGTATACTGATATTTGTCTGAACTATATGGTCAAAGTTTATTGGAAACAAAGATTAACATAATAATTATTGTATTTAATAAAAAAATCTAAAATAATGAATTGTATGAGATTGAATGTATAATTTCACATTTATTAAAATTCCATTCATTGAAGTGAATCTGCAGACTATACAAACATATTTACTTTATTTACAGAAAAAATGCAGTATATGTATATAGTTCTAAGGCAAGGTTACCCATCAAGCTATACTTTCATTATCTTCTAACCCTGTATTGAATTTGAACATTTTCGTTTCATCATACACACACGTAATTTGTGGGGAACAAGGTGAGCTTCCCTAAAAATAATGTAAGGGGTTTTGTTCAGGTGCGTTTTAATCAAAGGTTGATTGATTGTATACTGTTTAACGTCCCTCTTCAGAATAATTCACTGATATGGAGAGGTCACCATTGCCGGTGAAAGGGCTGCATATTTAGGCCTGTGCTCGGCACTTAATGCCTTTGAGCAGGGAGTTATCGTGCCATACCTGCTGTAACACGGGGCCTCGGTTTATACGGTCTCATCCGAAGGACCGCCCAATTTAGTCGCCTTCTACGACAAGCAAGGGGGTACTGAGGACCTATTCTAACCCGGATCCCCACGGGGCTTTTTAATAAAAGAGTTCTGAAACAGAGTTTGAAACAATGTGACCAATAATACAAAAAACCCTTTTACGTTAGCTTAAAAGGAAAAGCAAAAATTTATGTTGCAAATTTCGTGAATCTATTTACGTAAGGAACAATCCATTGAAATCTTTTTGTTAATTTGTCTGTTTGTTATTTGTTAAAATATGAAGTTCATTATAAAACAAATTACTTTTATTTGGTATAATTTAATTAATTCACTGTTTAAGTTATAAGTAAATATCTATGGTCGAGTAAATCCATAAACAATATTACAAAATCTTAGAAACTCAAGGAATTCAAAAAATGGTCTGAAAATCCCAAGGAAAATTAATAGTAGCCATTCATTATTTTAAGAGAGAGAGAGAGAGAGAGAGAGAGAGAGAGAGAGAGAGAGAGAGAGAGTATGTAGGCAAAATCGTGAATAGTGTAAAGCACGAATGCAAAGCGTTTTGCATTACACCCACTTGTCCCAAACGTTAACCATTTTAACCATAAATTTCTCATCAAAGATTACAAAAACTTACCTTATATATTGCATACTGTGAAATCACAAATTTTCGTGGGGGGTTAATTTTCGTTGTTTTCGTGGTGTGAAGAGACCCACGAATTCATGTTCACCACGAAATGTAAAATGTGCCATAAATAACTACTCAATAATTCTACATCCTCGAAATTAAATCCCCACGAACCAAGAGTTTTTCCTCAAACCACTAAAATTTGACCCCACGAAAATATGTGATTTAATAGTATTCTTTGACCATATTTTTCAAAACCAGGTACGATCTTATGACAGTAGGTTTTCATAACATTATACAAAAAATTCATCAATAATTATACTTATACATGTCACAATGGTATGGCGACCGGTATAAATTTCTTTAATCAAATAAGTGAACAATGAAACCTGCATTTAATTGTACTTTTCATTAATTAGAATAGTCCATCTGTACCATTTTAGAGATGAAGTCCTAAAATGTTACATCTTATATTGTATAATAATACAAATACATTACATCAGTCACTTAATGTCACATCGTGAAATGACGAAAAAAATCTGTTGTCAATTCACTGTTTGAATATTGCACTTACAATAAGTATGAAAAACGCCAGTCAGCATTTGACTCAATGATAAATTGTATTTGCTGCATGTATCAATCATATAGAACTTATATGCGAAATGACTTTAAACAATACTGCTGATATTCTTGTTTTATCATATAAAATCTGTGAAGGATAAGTATGCATGTATTGCCTCAGATTTTTAGGTGTTTCCCCTGCTGTTTTATCCCTTTTTCCATTTACCTATGCACATTTTTTAAATAATAACGAATGATAATCTTTAAAATGCAAAATTGATTCAATGTTATCTTTTCTGCACTTAAAAATACGTTCAAGGCCTTACACGTCAGAAAAATAAATAGCGAGAAGAAGGAAGAAAAGCATTAATTTTTGCCTTTCACACTGATTATTATTGATGGCTTTCGATAGTAGATTCTGTAGTACCAATAATAATAATACTATTATCTAATTATAGTAACAACAATTAAAGAGTTTTTATGACAGTGTAAATAATATCTTTAATGGCTATTGTTAAAAATAATTATAACTACTTAAAGAAAACCGATTTTCTGAAAGGTTTTCAAAATGGGTAAAAATTACTAACAAGTGTTTTAATTTATAAAATGGCAAAAATGATGAAATCCCCCACTTTCCCCCCAATATTTCTTTTACTATTGGGAATGTTCAATGAAAGGCTGGTTGCCCCCCCCCCCCCCCCTAAAAGAATTTGACATAAGGGAAATGAAGTGTTGAATACAAAATCAAACTGGTACTGAAAAAAGTTGGCAATAAAAAAAAGTCGGTTTCTGCTTGCATTGGATAAGAAGTAAATATCTTCTGATTAAATATTGTACTTTGTACCTGCTGCACAATTCGATGTACACATTGCTGTTATCTCCTTCTTATTTATTTTAAGGTGTTTTTTTCGGTTAATTTAAGGTAGTCTGTTCCTTTGGTTCTAGAAACTGAAAAATGAATTTTAAAACCCACAAAAATCTTATTTCAAAATTCAATGTGTATTTAACAATGTTATATTTCGTTTAAGCGCACGTACTACTGAGTTTATACATAAAATTATATGTATCAAGACATTTCGTTGAATTGCTAGTTTTAAAACTTTATGGTATCTTAAAATTTTTATGGGGTACAAATGTCAGCCGTTTACTATATATTTTTTTTTAACTAAAAAAATTCATTGTAAGGGAAATAAAGAAAAAGCTCACGAACAACTCTACTGATTTTCAAGCTTAATTTTAATATTTTTAATTTTATAAATATTTGTCGAATTATCCTTCCTTGCTGAGGAGCAATTATTCCGTCAATCATTGTCAGCCTAAGAAATTGAACTCACGTGAAGATTCCAAAAATTCAATGACAATGGTATTCTTCTTTATCTCAAAGAAAAGCATACATTTATAAACATAGATTTTAGTTAACGATATGTTAAAGTCCTGCCTGTTGGGGTCTACATGTATATGCTAGCACTAAGAAAACACATCTCTAAATATAAACTGAGATAAGAAATTGACTGCGTTAGTTTTGCTCTCTCATGTTTCTATACCCAAATTTTCTTTACGCATGTGTTAATTGTTATATAAATAATAAATAATTAAACACACCAAAGCTTTTTTAGCAATTAAATCTAGCAAGTAAAATAGAAATGATGGACATGTCAATCGAACATGAAGAAAATTGATAACTTAAAGTTTAAAAATAGTTTGTTAAATTCTGTTATGAAATATATCGCTATTAAGCCATCTCAAAGGTCACGATTTCTTATATTTTAATTTATATATGCTTAAAAAGTGTGTTTCTGTATTTTTAGATCGATTACATGTATTTTCCAGTAAAAAAAATAATAAATTTCATAGAATACATATTTATTTTTAAAATTGATCATATGCCCAAAAAAAAATCTAGTAAGGAAAAATTCTAAAAATATGTGTACATAGTTTACACTGTATGTGCAGGTACTTTTTACCTTTACCCTAATTCCTTTGCAGAAAGATAAGATAATTTTTTTCATGTCGTGCATTTATTTTTGTCGAGAAATCAATCAATAGATATCTATATAAGCGATCGAAGATCAGATAAAACTTTTAAATTTCTAAGAAGCATGGCAACCCAAGAGGTGGTAAGTTACAAATTTCTCTGTTTATACTAGGACAGCAGTTTTTTTTATCCATAAACTAAATTTTACGAGTATTCCTAAACTCAAAATATTACATATGCAATTGAGAATTTCGTAGCGATGATTTTGAACTATTAAAATCTTATTTTAAACCCCCAGCTGCTCTTGTATAATTTTCAAAAATACACGAAACTATTTTTATGCTTTACATCAATTTTTGTAGAATTTGTTCTAAAGGGTTAAAATTTTAGGACGTTAATAAATAGTATCAATAAAACATAGCATATCAACTGCTAAACGATGTTTATCTATGTTTTGTACATTTGGCGTGCCAGAGTTGGTACTTTAAATCCATCCATTTAGTTTTAATACAGAGAGAGAGAGAGAGAGAGAGAGAGAGAGAGAGAGAGAGAGAAAGAGTGAGAGAGAGAGAGTAATAGATTCTTTTAAATTCAGAATAAAAAAATGTTAACTAATTTTTGTTGTAGTATTTTGATGCTTTCAGTATATTACCAGCATTTTTAATATGTATTTATTTGCACAATTTTAGGCATATTCGATATCAAGGATGTCCTCAATTAGACAGACAGGCTCTTTTGAAGGTAGGTTCAGCGTCGATTACGAGTATGTTGTTCTCAGTCATTATTTTTAGGTCACCTGAATAAACTCAGGTGCCCTGTTCTATCCGTTTTTGTTCGTCGTTGTGTGTCGTTCGTTAACATTTGAACATTTTCAGCTTCTTTTCTAAAATTCAACCAAATTTGGCACAAAGAATCTATGGGTAGGGGAAACAAAATTTGTGTATTCCACGGTCTCTGCCTCCCTGGAGCCTGGGAGAGGGGCCAAAACTAATACAATAAGTACAATCTTTAAAAGTCTTTTTACTCCTGGACATCAAGCAGTCAAACTATTTTTTGTTTAAAAAAGATGATCCTTCAGTACTACTAATTATAGACTGGTATCATTGTTGAGCTGTGTTAGCAAAATTATGGAACGAATTGTTTTTAAACATGAGTACAATTACTTTCATCAGAATAATTTATTCTATAATTTTCATTTACAATTTCAATTGTACAAATGTCACTAAACCGTTTACCAACTACTTGAAACCTATCACACTATAATTAAGAATATAGACGAAGGAAAATGTTGTTGCATGGTATTTTGTGATCTGTCTAAAGCTTTCGACAGAGTTTGGCATAATGGTTTACTTTTCAAATTAAAAACTTATGGATTATGTGGAAATATTCTTACCTGGATAGAGAGTTACCTATGTAATAGAAGACAGAAAGTTATGTACAAAGATATTTTTTCGTCTAACAGAAACATTAACTCTGGTGTACCACAAGGATCTGTTCTTGGTCCTTTACTTTTTTTTTGATTTATGTGAATGATGTATCAGAAAACATGATTTCATTGTGTAGATTGTTTGCAGATGACAACTCATTGCAAAGTTCCTCTTATAATGTTGCAACTATTGAATATACTTTAAATCATGATTTAGATATTCTGGACAAGTGGTCTTCCAAATGGCTTATGAAATTTAACCCATCTAAAACGAAAGCGTTATTTTTTACATTAAAATCCAATTATTATCTCCCAAAATTACAATTTCAACTATGTAATCTAGAATACATAACCTCTCATAAGCATTTTGGTTTACTTTTGAGCAAAAATCTTAATTGGTCTGATCATATAGACAATTAATATAGTTAAACAGGCTTACCAAAGATTAGGTCTTTTAAAAAAGCTGAATATCGGTAGAAAAACTTTATCTAAAATGTACATTGCATTTTTAGACCGCTACTTGAATATTGTTCTATAGTTTGGGACGGGTGTTCTTTACAAGATGTTGAACGATTAGAAATGGTGCAGCTTTATGCTGCAAGAATTATTACAGGGTTACCGATTATCGCTTCAAGAGATGCATTATATTTAGAAACAGGATGGGAACCTCTTGCAGATAGGCGAAAAGTAGCAAAGCTAGATACTATGTACAAAGTACATCACAACTTAGTACCCGATTATTTAAAAAGTATTTTTCCAGCAACAAGACGTAATGAATCAAAGTACGATACACGCAATAGAGAGGACTACACTATTCCTAGATGTAGACTTAAAATATTCAAGAAATCTTTTGTTCCTGATACAATAAACCAATGGAACAGTCTGAGTATCACCACTAGAAACAGCATATCTTTTAGCAGTTTTAAAAATAACATACATAAAAAAACCAGCAGACCCCCTTCTTATTTCTCCCATGGTAATAGACGACTAAATATCATACATACTAAACTACGACACAATTGCATTTTAAATTATGATCTTTATAGAAGAAACATTATCGAGAGTCCTAACTGTTCATGTGGTACCCTAGAAGACCCATATCATTTTTTCTTTGTCTGCAATAAGTACCAATATGCTAGAGAAAGCTACTCAGAGATTTACTGTGTCTTACGAAACCAAATATCAAATTGAACATTATTGATTGTCATTTACTTCTGCGGGGAGATGAGTCACAAAATGTAGAAATCAATAAATATATTTTTCAGTCAGTTCATAAATTTATAAGAGATTCTGGTAGATTTAATTAATTATTACTGCCTAACACTTACACTCTACATAGTTATATATTTATCAAATGTAACAAATGTATGTTTCAATTTAACAAACATGTTTGTACATCGATATTCCTTTTCACTTATTTTCCCTATGTATATATATTGACAGTTGTATGGTGAGAACCTAGTAAGTTGTTAGAACTTGTGTTCAAACCATTTGTATAGTATTTATGCAATAAAATATGTTCAAACCAGTCAAACTATTGATATGATTATAATAAGCATTGAAACCTCTACAAAATTTGCGAATTTCAAGGCTCCAGGCTCAGGAGTTCTATTGCTAAGGAAGGCAAAATAAATTATATAGTGAAAATGTATTATTTCATTGAAAATATTTTCCTATACTTCTGGGTATCATATAAACTAATCAGATAAATAGTTAAGTTGAATAAGGCCTTTTCCAAAATTGTGAATTTCATGGCCCAAGGGTCAGGGATTTTGCTCTATAGCTTATATAGTGAAAATGTATAAATTCTTTGAAATTCTTCTTCTTCGCTAATGTTATTAAATAAAGTAACTAAGTGCATAGTTATATTGAAAAAGGCTGCTTCTTCAAAAATTGTGAATTTCATGGCCCCAGGGTCAAGGGTTCTTATGCTAGGACGGGGCTATGTAGATTATAAAGTGAAAATGAATTATTTCTTTGAAATTCTTCTTCTCTGCTCCTGGGTATTATATAAACAAGCCAAGTACATAGTTTAGTTAGATAAGGCTGCCTCTTCCAAAATTGACAATTTCGCAGTCCCGGGGATAGGGGTTCTCAGACTGGTGTTTTGGTGGGGCTCCATTGATTATAGACTGAAAATGCATGAATTCTTTTAAAATCTTCTTTTCAGCGGCTGAGTATTAACCCAATGAACTTTATGTATGTACATAGTCATGATGAAGAAGGATGCCTCTTCGAGATTTGTGAATTTCAGGTTCCCTTGGTCGGGGCTTATTGTGTTTAAGTGGGATTCTAATGTTTTTTAATAGTGAAAATGCATTAATTCTTTGAAAATCTCTTCTACTCCTTGGTATTATGCCAATGATCTGAATACATATGTATGATGAAGAAAGCTGCCTTTTCCAAAATGGTTAATTTCTGGGCCCTTGGGTCAGGAGTACTTGGAGGGAGGATACATAGTCTGAAAATAAATTGATGCTTTGAAATCTGCACTTTGGTATTAATCAAGAATTTATGATGAAATAAGATTTATGATAAAATTTCCAAAAATTTTATATTGCACCAGGGTCAGTGGTTCCTGTGGGAATTGGTGCACAACTAGTAATAGGAAATGCATTTTCTCCTATTTACTCTGATCTACGTTTGGGTATTAAGTAACCAAAGTAAGCATGTATCTGTATAGTTATTATGAACAATGAAATCTCTTTCAAAATTGTGTATTTCATGGCTTCTGATTTAAAACATGAATCATAATTATCCAATTTTCGGAAAGTTGTTACGTGATACTCAGGTGACCTATAAGGCTCATGGGCTTCGTTATATAAGCAAGAGAAAACACTGTTCCTCTGTACAGTTTGTAGGTAATTGAAATCATCTCGAAAAATATAATATATTAAATCAATACAAAATGTGCATTCTAAAAAGGGAGAAATATTTAGAATAAAGATTAGTTTTAATCTTCTAGTGTCTAAAGGCCATAGAACGGGGGGTCATCCTGCATGGCTCCTCTAAGTTTGCGCGATAGAAATTTTTATTGAATTTAGAATTTTTATCTTTCTTATGTTTTGTAATCATGTGAAGCCTTTTTCTTACAGGCATGCACATGCCTATTAAACGGAACCTACTCGAGTAATGATTTAAATGATTGAAAATTCAGAAAAAAATGTATTCTTGAAATATAAATAGCTTAATTTTCTTTGATTTTGTGAGAGTTTGAAAAGCCAATTTAATCTTAAAATGATTTTATAATATATCTTTTAAAAAGTATATATAGCTATTTTGGAAGTAAATGAAGCTTATTTACCACGCAAAATAATTGATACAATTTATTGTTTTTATTAATAGGGACAGATCCACTTCCAGACTACCCAGAAAGCGAGGTATGTATCGTTTACACTTAGCTTTTAAGTGAATCTTTAATTCAAAAAAGTTTTTTCTTCTTTCCTTTACAGAAGATGAATTTATACCAAGAACCATTGTTAAATCACAATGTTAATAAATACAAATACTTAATCTATATACGTTATACTTACATGTACATGTAAAACAAAGGAAGGATGTTAATCTCCATCGTATAATCTCACCATCGACCCTTTCGTCGACACTCGTTGGTTTGATATTGAACTTCGTGGTATAAAATTTACTATTGCATCATCGAACATCTCCTTAAGGGTCGGTGGCGCGATAATGCAATGGCACGATGATTATGAAGCGATGGTGCGTTAGCACGATCACAATGACGCAATTGGGAACATAAAATGAGCTATGAAATTTTGAAAGTGAACATTTCTTCATCATACTATCGCTTCATCCTCATTGCACTATAGCAGGATCACTAAAGAACCATCGCTTCATCGCGCTAATGCTTCAATGTGCTATCGCTTCAAAGTTATCGCTTCATCGTGCCATCGATTCATTGTTACATGTTATCGCAGTATCACTTCATCGTTATTGCAATATAGCTTCATTGTTACAATTTATCGCATCATTGCACTATCCATCCAAACCTCGAGGGTGCGATGTATACCATATTCCATAATATTCGGATATTTGACTATTGAATTCAATTTGGTTGTACCATTTGTATGAATAAGATTTAATTTTTTTTTAATATGACATTTTTTATGCAGATTTCGAGTTCAAATGGATATATAGAATTGGAGAGGTAAGTTACTTAAAAAAATAATAAACGGTTTCTAAAATTGATGGTTGTTCTAAATTAAAAAAAGTTATATAATTATAGTTAATAGTATATATAAGAAGGTCATTTACTTATCTCCTTAAGGTAGGATTCTTCTCATATTTCTAATATTTAAAAATTTATGAAATTTTCACAATATCAAGAAGATAATATCAGTGAGTGATAGTATCAGTGAAATTAAATTTGACCGTTTTATATTAGAGGCAAGCTCAGATCAAGGTCATTATCTTTTTCCTTAGCATTAAGAATAAAAAAAAAATTGTTGCCAATCATGTTATACCTACTTATTTCAAAAGTTTAATGATTGTTATTTTTGCATAAAAACATATAACTATATCGGGTCTATAGCATGATATTACCAAATTTACATAAATAGTTTAACTTAACTGGATATTGGCTAATTCGAATTTTCTCTGTTTTTCTTAATTTTTTAGGATATATTAGTTATTTTCATATGCTTCCTATATTTAACTTTTTCTTATTTTCCCAAATAATAAAGTAGTCTTATAATTGTACAAAATGATAAAAAAAACAAAAAGTTTTGATCGTTTACTAAGAGAGAAAAAATACTTTTTTTGTCACCCAAATTTTTCCAATAACTTGAAAACTTTAAATTTCATTCCATATCATGTTTCCATAAAATACCATTTATTTGTCAAAATGAAACAACCAGTTATGTTCTCCAGTGAGTCTGAGTTCATATGCAATGAAAGACAGAACAACTTCTGTTTGTGAGAAAGGTCATTTATTCAATTTATCATAAAATATATTTGATCAAATGATGAAATTAATGTCAACAATTGATTAACCAAAAATAATTGAATAAATGACAATAAATTTGCAAAGGTGGGGTTAAAAAACCGCCCAACAACAGAAAAACATGTACTAACATATAACATAAGTGAAAAATAATGTGATACAATTGTAATTTGAAACACGGGTTGAATGATGAAATTACAATTTTAGACACAGGTTAAAAATAGAACATTATATTTAAGTTGTGTCGAGGAAAAATAAAGTAATAATATACAGTAATAATAAATGTACAAGACAGAAACAAAATGTACAGTTTGTTTGTAATTTATGACAACCGATTTTATATAAATAAATTTTTAGGGTGATGGTGGGTGGGTAAATTGAATTCTTGTTAAGATTTAGGTGCGTCCAGCAGCTCTTAAAACAAAAAAGTGAATAATTGAGATACCTCTTACCAAGATAAGATTTCAGTATAGGTTCCTTCAATCTGGTTGGCTAATTAGCCATTTGGATTAATCAAGATGGCTATTGCATACACAGTGTCCCTGCCATGCCAGGTTGCAAATTCCATCTGTTGACATGTAATTATTCACCAGATGCCAACAATAAATGATGCCCCCCACCTACATGTCAGGTGGCTAATCTAAAGATCTTAATCATTTATGTTATCAATGATGAGTATATAATTATAACAACAGTATCTTATTACAAAATTTGCTGCCAAAAATGTTTTTATTTACAATAAAATAGGTTTTTTGTCACCCAAATTTTTCCAATAACTTGAAAACTTTAAATTTCATTCCATATCATGTTTCCATAAAATACCATGTATTTGTCAACATGAAACAACCAGTTATGTTCTCCAGTGAGTCTGAGTTCATTTGCAATGAAAGACAGAACAACTTCTGTTTGTGAGAAAGGTCATTTATTCAATTTATCATAAAATATATTTGATCAAATGATGAAATTAATGTCAACAATTGATTTACCAAAAATAATTGAATAAATGACAATAAATTTGCAAAGGTGGGGTTAAAAAACCGCCAAGACCGAAAGTGAATAAGCTTGAGGGACCCCACCCGAAGACTCAATGGAGATCAGGAACAAAAACAAAAAAGAAAAAAAGAAAACAAAATAACAATTCACATGTGTAAATGACCAAAATATACAATACACTACCTATTATAGAAGATATTTTCATACGCCACCATTCCGCCAAAAATATAGTCCCAACTAGTTTTCAAATGCAGTTTACCATTTCTATTTAAAGTTTTACAATTGTGGTGAGGAAAGAAAAATATGGTCTTTAAAATTCCTTACACCTCAATATATAAGACATATAAGCAAATATACTTTGAATGTTTCATCTAGTCAGAAACCTGAGAAGAATCCTACCTTAAAAGCACTTTTAAAATTTTAATGCATACTATTTGCATGTCTAAAAACAATTATAGATTTTATTTATTTATATTTTTGGTGATAAAACAGTTGGTGAGCACATGAACTGATAATTTCTCATTTTTAAGCGAATCTACTTTGCCATTGAAGGAAACGCCATACGTTAAGGGCTCCGATTTTAATTCCCCGCACTAAAGCTATTAATTTTGGTTATCAAATCTATAGAAATGAATTAACACGATGTTTAATATTACAGCTAGTGCTAGCTATAGTATATAATTATCGATCATAGTGTCATTGTGCATACAAAACATTGAATGTACATTATTTATGAAAGCTACATTAAATATAGGTATATTTAATCATTTGCAAGATTTCACGAGGTTCGCAGCACAGTTCTAAATTGTTGTTTCAGGATTCTTACATTGTGCTATATCTTTTTTGTATGCTAAAAGTTTGACATTATTCCTTAGGTCAGAGACCAACAATCGTGGACATTTTCAAACAGGTTCACAAGTAAGCTTTACTCTTTTTTTATTTCTTTAAGGATTTGTATTCCATTCTTGCACACAAAAAATAGAAATCCTTTAATTCCACCAACAAAAAAAATCTTCATCTCGTCATCATCCGCATTGTTTAGAAAAGGGTAATATTTTATTTATCAATTACTCAAATAGTACATTGACGATATCTGCTTCGTCGTAAGCAACAGGTTTTTGTTCTAAAGCTGTTTTCCATTACGGAAACATTTCTTATTCATGTTATTCTTGTAAGCTAAAGAAAATGATTAAATTGATTTTCAAGGTAAATAGTTAATATTCAATCATAAACACAGTGCAACTTTCTAAAGTAAACTGAACAAGCGTCTGAATAATAATATTTTGGCAGCAATTATTTCACCTGCCATGAAATTGAACAATTTTCAAATACCCAGTATACATGTATATAGGAATATTGTCTTTGTCTAATTACATGTATAAAAGGCATAAGATTTTGTCATTCCAATTTTCATACTTAAAATACATATTTTAGAACATAGTATATGTTTGTGTTATTAATAAAATTAACGTTATGAAATTCGTTTGTTTATCATTTATAAATCTTTTTACGTGGTGGACTTTTAAAAAAAAATCACAGCCAAGCGAAGAAGTCAAAGAGTCAATTAAAAGAACAAGATGTGTATATGAAACACTGATGCCCTCATATGCGAGCTTTTGGCAAGGATTGATTCTCAAACACAATTTAAAAACCACTCCAAGGCCAAGATCAAGAAATCATTATTGTTGTCATCCAAGGAAACATCTTGTCATGCACAAGGAATGAAATTTTGAAATATAAAAATCTTAATATTTTCTGTTCAAAATTACTGGCTCAAGATACAGTATCTTAAAGGTGGGTAAAACCTTTAAAGTCAAGACCAAAAGATCGAAAATATAACACCAAGGTCAATGTCAATTTTCTGGTACCGAAAGAAAGGATTTTGTCACATTAAATATACATGTGAAACATGAAAGCCAGAGTCCAAACCACACAAAAGTTTTTGGCAAGGCTAAAGATGCTGCGGACTAGAAATAGATAGACACACAGAAAGAAAGACTATATAAACCCCGAATTTTCTATTACAGGGGTACGAAAAATAAAATTTACAACTTACATAAATATGCTTCAGCTTATCAATGCGTGTACATGTATGCGATGCTGGCCATATAACATTACAAACAAATTCATCTGGAAATGTATTTTCAATATGAAGGAAAAGAAAAAAGTAGATAAATAAAGAATTTATTTATAAAGAAATGTTAGTGTGTGTTAAATATCATCAAAATCTAATGCAGATAGTTAGTATATTCAATTTTTTAAAACGCCATCTCCCTTTTCGTAAAAAATGTATAATGAATAATTCAAAGTAATAAATTTTGTTCCTGAAGACCTTCAGATTAAAAAGGACGTCATTTATTTGCACAGAGAACGAATTTATCACAAGGTTCAAGTGGATATTCCCATGCAGGGTAAGTTACAAATTCTGTATTAATGTTTATGCGTTATTAAACACTGAAGACCAAAACACAAAGGGCAAGATCAAAGAAATATTTGGTATATAAAGGAAGGTCCTGTCATAAAGGATAAACCTTGAAAATAGGTGAAAAAAACTAGTAATAATTGTTCAAAGGTCACATGCATGGCTGAGGTAGTGTTTTTTAAACTGGGTAAAACTCTTTGGTCAAGATCAAAAATATTTGATATTCCAATTGAGAAGTCTTATCACATTGTAAAAATGAGTCAAACTCCAACGTCAAGAGGTCAAATTTGGTGTACCCATAGAAAGGTTTTATCACAAGAATACACCTGTGAAATATGAGAGCTATAAAACCCCCTCAAAAGCTCAGGGGCAAAATTGACGGTTTTGTGGACAAACAGATAAACAGACGGACGGACTAACAGGACAAAAACTATACGAATCTTAAAAGATAAACTCTATTATACATCTACGTTTCCACTGAAAAAAAACTTTGATTGTTTAGAAAAATTTTAATTTTTTAATAGAGATTTGACTATTATTGAAAATACAGATAAGTAAATCTTTTGAACAGGCATATACATGTAATACACATTTACATGTAATACATGTAGATCATTAAACATTTTTTTTTATGCAATTACCATCCTATTATTTAAAAAGCTTTTTTTTTCACGTTCAGTAGAATGAAAATTTCATTCCATCTGCCGTTATCAGTAACTTATATCACACAAACAAAAACAATTAATTTACTTTCTAGCATAGATTTATAATCGGGTATTTCTCTTTAGGCCAATTCATATTGAAAGAATTCAAGAAAATCCACAAGTGAGTATAGCACATGTTTTATATAAATATTAATCGATAAACTTTTATCTAAGAAGGCATGTTCTTATGTGGTGAGTCTGATTTCACTGTATCTTTATAAGGGTCTGAGAGGCCATATTTCAAATCTTGTAAGCAAAAAATGTCCGGTTGAATTTCTTTGATATTAATTATACAGAGATGCATCCTATTCTAGAACAAAATATCAAAGTTTCAAAAAAAGAAAGAAATAAAAACTGAGGAAAATTAAGGCCTATATTTAATACTAACTAAAGCTCCCTCACCTTTTACTTAAGAAATTAACAGTTCAAACGCTAAAAATTTTAGTCCTGACGACCTTCTGATTTACTATTATATAGAACATGTAATACATTTGCACAGAGAACAAATTCATCACATAGGTCAAATACAAAATATACACTGTTTTACTTTTTTAAGTGCACACTTTAATCTCAAACTAATGTACATATGACACAAAAGATCCAATCACAAAATTAATGTGTTTTACAAACTGGGAATGCTCTTTGTAACTAGCCGTAGTTTGATTGAACATTACATTCATTTGAAACAATGGGCTTTCATCTCTTAAAAACGATAATCAATTGCTAACATCTACCAGTCAATTTATATCTTCTGATCAACTTTTAAGCTGCACATCAGTATTTTAATTAAAACCCGAACATAAAAATAATGTTTAACTCAATAAATAATAATTATTTATCGACGAAAAATATTAGGCTCCTGAAACCTGTAAGCGTATTGCAATTAAGAAAAACATTATGTGATTGCATGATATAATAACAAATGAGGAGAACTCAGGTTTGCATTTACTGGAACCCATCTATTTTCATGTAAGTAGATATTTTTAAGTTTAGAATTTCGTCTTAACAAAATTTGCGACGAGCTATAAGTTAATTGAAGTTCAAGTTGGTTTGCTAAAATCTTATTTATATTTTAAAAATACTGCATTTATTGTACACTTACATCCATGTGACATTTTACACTTTTAGGGCATTGGTGAATCAATCTATGACAACAGTAAGTGTGTAAAGAAAATCCCATTGATAAGAACTAAATTATTTAAATTTTTTTGAAAATCTTTTAGTATTAATCAAAATATTAATCAAGATATCAACATCTTGTATTAAAGTTGTTTTCTTTTTTATCAGATGTTAATGATGGTCGTAATCGAACACCGTTACGGCCAAATATGTTCCCTGTAAGTAATCAAATACAGTTTACTTACTTTCATATTTACATTGATAAGATGTGTAGGTGTACATTTTTTTGTTTTATTGTTATTTGAACCCAATTGAAAATGTCAAATACCAGTTTAATCATATCTTATAATGACCTAAAATGGAATTTGTTAAATTTCCAATATATAAGTTTGGGTTAAAAAGGTTTCAAAATCTTATTAATTGATAATTTTGCTATGACAGTCTGAAAATCTTTATAAATCGATTTTCATTTTGTGGAGAGAAAACAGAATTTCAATTGTGTGGTTCTAAAATGTTCTAATAACACTAAAATTCAATTTCACTTTTTAAAAATATATAACAATAGAAATATCTAAGTGAGCTTGAAATAAACGATATCACGGAAATTGAAGCATCTGTTTCATGCTTGGATATTTCACTTGAAAAGACCTCAATAATTATCGAACAACAACGATTAATTAAAACCGCCATGACTTTTACGTTTCAATAGTCTATTTCCCTTACTTATCCAGATATATTATTTTGTCACCTGCACACGGCGTTTGTATCTTTCAGTTGATTCGATACAGAAAAGCATGTTATACGTATGAAAGTTTTTAAAAGGAGTAAAGTTATAGACAAATAAGTTAATAAAGCAGTAAGACGATAAACATGTATCTTATTATTTGTTTTCCTTCAAAAAATTACCATGATTACGATGAATGCGTTAAGTTTACAAATAAATTTCATATGAAAATAATTATTTTACGTAGTTTCACTCAAAACCAGACACAAAACACGTAATGATGACCCCGATTACCAAACACAGACTTCCTTTGTAATGCTACGTATACACAGATTTTTGACATCTTGGGTATTGGGGGTCTCCCGGTAAATAACACCATTGTTACTTCGAGCACTCCCCCTCCTCAGGTAACCGTACGGTAAAAAAACTTGGTCTTTAAGGTCATAATGTCGTAGGTTCTCTGTCGATACGATGACCTTGTCAACAAATTAATTTATTATCAAGTAAAATGCTGACTAACCCTAACAAAAAAATACTATAGCTAACTATAGTTAACTATAGTTTACTAATAGTTAACTATAGTTATAACTTTGACACTTTGAAAACTTTGATTTACTATAGTGATAACTTTGACACTTTGAAAAACTTTGACGAAAACTTTGACACTTTGAAAAACTTTGACGAAAACTTTGACACTTTGAAAAACTTTGGCGAAAACTTTGACACTTTGAAAAACTTTGGCGAAAACTTTGACACTTTGAAAAACTTTGGCGAAAACTTTGACACTTTGAAAAACTTTGGCGAAAACTTTGACACTTTGAAAAACTTTGGCGAAAACTTTGACACTTTGAAAAACTTTGGCGAAAACTTTGACACTTTGAAAAACTTTGACGAAAACTTTGACACTTTGAAAAACTTTGACAAAAACTTTGACACTTTGATTTACTATAGTTAACTATAGTAAACTATAGTTAACTATAGTTAACTATAGTATTTTTTTGTTAGGGAAGGTTTTCCGTACTGATCTGTACAAAGTAGGCCATTATTAACACACAGACTTGTCAAGACACTTAATTTGATCATGCCTCTTTTTAGGGTGCTTCTAGAAGAGGACATTCATTTGTAAGTTTCTAATGACACAAAATGCTTAAAGAACAAAAGTCAGAAAGTACCATATATGACCTTTGGATTTCTTTAAAAATAAATCATCGTTTTCATTAAAAACTATACGTGGTTTCCCTATCTACTCATTTTCGTCAATGCAGGGATGGGTAGTTTTAGTCAAAAAATTCATAGGCCATATATGGTACTTTCTGACTTTTGTTCTTGAATTTTTTAACTATAAAATTTCTCTTGTTAAATTATTTGCTATATATTTTTTATTTTGATCTATATGGTTACATGTATAAGACTGCTTATATAATTTCAGCATTCAAATTCCACACATAATTACTCAGAAATAGACAGCTCTACACATCCTAACATAGTACGTCATTTAGAACTTTTTTCGTATTTTTTTCTTATTTCGTCAATTTTTTTCATGACACTCACCTCTATCCTCTTTTTATGGATGCCTCAAGACTTGGCAATTCAATTCTAAGTGTCTAATATCACACAAAATTTAAATTTTGATTTTCTGAAATTAAAACATATGTTCTCAATAAATCATTTGCTATATGTTTTAATTAATATGCTTATAATACTTTCTATACAATTTCAGCATTCAACTTCCACCCATAACTCAAGAGAAGCTGACAGCTCTTTTCTAACTAACACAGTGCGTTTTTTAGAACGTCGTTTTTATTTTTTCTGATTTTGCAAAACACGTGATGATTTTATGCATCTTTATTTTATTTATTACATGTATATGAAGGATACTTACAAAAGCCAGGGATTTGGGGACAAGATATGCAGAATATTCAAGATATTCATCACAGTAGTCGTGATTGCAGGACTAGCACTTATGCTAACATTCTTAGCCAATGATCAGAGTAGAATGGACGACTTAAATAAAAATGTTCAGACCCAAACCAGTTCTTTAAAGGGTTAGCAAGTTATACATAAAGATAATTTTAAGAAAATATATTTCAATAGTTTTTTTTTCATTACAGTCAGTTATCTTGAGGTACAGTTAGAATTTTAGAATAGTCCAAAAAATGTTATCTTGTTAGGGCTTTTTTTTTTTTTTTTTTTTTACAGGATTTTGATATTTGACATGATAGGAAAAAATAGAAGAAGCGCCATTATCAAAACAGGAAAATTCTCTGTCATTTTCTGTTTGATTTTTGTGTTTGTGAACCAAATCAAATGTCAGTTCAAGTATTTAAGAACACAGATTGATTCTAATAATCGCCAATATAAAAACACATTCCTACTAATGTCGATTTTTAATCAATCGACATATGTGGTTTAGGTTGACCCGTTCTATGATTAAAAGTCAAAACCGGAACTTTTTTTTTAAAATAAAACTGATATAAATCGAGAAATTGCAATGTCTAGTGTAACATACAAGTTTCATAAAAATGTGCTCTTAGACTTCTCTGAAAGATTTTCATGATTTAAAAAACGGTTGAAAGAGATAAAAATGTACTTAATATTCTTATTTGTGATCATTTATGGTGAAGATGAGAGTTCAATAGCAACTACTTTTCTAAATTGTCCATTAAGCTGATAGATAAAAATGTAACATCTTCGACCTGAGAAAACTTTGTTTGCAGACATGTAAAATGGCTATTGTTAATGCTCACAAAAGATCTTACCACAAATGTTGTCCAATATTTGAATGAACAGCAAAGTATACTAGACAACTACATGTTTTTTTCCTATTTTCCAAGGAACAGAAGACGGGTTTGAAGGTCGGTTGGGGATGCTTACTCCTCAATAGTACTTGAATCCACGTATGGTGTTTTAGAGGTCTGTGATTTCTCCGCTCCTGATTTGTTTTTTTTTATATATATATAATGGAACTTTGTGCTTGAATTTATTTCCAAACCTACATAATTCATCTAACAAATTCTATTCTGATTAATATTTTTCTAAACACCGTGTCGGCAATTTTTCAACATATTTCGGCGAAAAATATTCTCTGAGAAACCTTTTCAAAAAATATTTAAGAAATTTTAAGTCATGTATACTTGTGCAAGAGACTTTTCTGAGAATGTTTTGTGGATCTTTTCGAAATTGCGTCGATCTAACTCTCACAAGACTTCATTTTATGCATTAAAAAATCTAATTTTGAGATTGAAGTTTAAATTTTCCATGCGTTGAATAGGGATTCCGAAAATCAAATTTTCTTTGCAGGAGCAAGTTTCTGACTTTTTAAATTATATGAAAATATAAACAATTAAAGCTCATTAGGAATGTGTAAAATGCTATTTCTTATTAATACATCACTGCAACTTTTCTTTATCGTAGGCAAAGACGATTCACTGGAAACACTCACTGAATATCAACGACAAGAACTTGAAAAAACAAGCGTAATTATAAATATTACCGATATGTTTCTAGTGGCGAATTCAAATTTGTCAGCAACCGTCCTTTCATTATCAAATAAAACAAAAAATTCTTTGAAAGAAATTGGAGAAGTGATAGGAACAATGTTACATCGAACAAATTCTTCAATCAATGAAATAGAAAACATGGTGGAAACATCATTTAGCCAATTACAGACTTCTTCGGAGGACATTGCAAAAACTGTGAAAGCTTTATCTAACCATACTGAAACGTCGAATTCACATGTGAAGGACTTAATAAAAGAACAATCCAATCAAACCAAAACACATCTAGAAAACATGATGAAAGAATTATTCAGAGATTTTGAAAACAATTTGATAGCAGTCATTGAATCAAGAATCGGAGGTATAGTTCATATTTACTGCATTTAATTGTACAAAATAAACATATCCTTATCAATTACATGTATATTATTATTAATTTCAACAGACAGTTTTATTTAAAATGAACACAAATCTTTCTATTTGATTTTTTAATCTTTCTCTCCAAACAAAATCTGAAAAAAATCTCAAGAAAATAAGGTATCGATACGTGTTTTTTCGTATTATAGGTTTAAATAACAGTTTAAACGTCACTACCGGGGAATGTGTAGACAGCTGCTGGGGAGTCGCTGATGGGGATTACCAGTCATGCGTCACTTGTCATGGTTACGTTACGTGCTCAAACAATTTTATCTATCATAGAACGTGTCCCGCTAATCTTATTTGGGATGATAGCAGAGAACAATGTGACAGCCAAAGTAAAACATGCAAACCATCTGACTTCAAATAATACAATTGATTATCATATTCTATCAAAGCACTTAAATTAAAAAGTTGCTGCTTTCTATCGGAAGAATTCAGTAATCAATTAAGAAAAAGACATCAATGATACTGTTATGTTTCCCATTTTTTTAAATTCAGTTTTTAACTTTTCAAACAACCACTGCGACTATTTAGGGATGTTTGTGCCTAGCTGTAGAAGGTATAATTATGTATTTCGATTCAAATGCATTTTCCTTATGTCTTTATAAAACATTTTTATTAATATAAGCTCAACTGTAGTGGAATTGTTTTGTTTGTTCCATGATTAAGTGTACTTTTTGTTAAACATATGTTGTGAAAATTAACTTAACTTATCATGCATAACTTACACTTATCATGTACGTCAATGAAAAATCTTTACACTATTAACCAAAGAATTTTAATATTGGTTGATAAGACATGTTACATTTTATTGTACATATATTAAATGACATATTTGTCTTTAACTGCATTTCCTTGTCTGTTTTTACTTTTGTTAACATTTTTGCTGATGAATATGGCATTGTAAGCTACGTTCTTTTACTTTCGGTAGATGGATATTTATTTTACTTTAATTTTCTGTGGATCTGCATTTGTATCTTTGTACTTTCTTCAATTTTATCATCAGAAAAGATAAGCTGTGCGAGAATTGATTTATTATTATAGAATAAATGAAAGCTATGAAATTTTATGTTCTCATATTTATTGTTAAGTAGTAAAGTTAAAGGGGAATTGTTCACTTCTGCATTTTCTGGTTTTTTTTTATTTCATATATTTTGTGTATCTACATGTACATGTAAACAATTTCTTTTGTGACACCATGCGACGATATATGGTATAGTTAACAATCTTCTTTATCTTTCTTTCCTCCTCTTTTGGTTTTTTAATGTATTTTAAATTATTCTTAAATTTTGGTAAATTTTCATTTCTTTCTGTAAGATTTGGAGGTTATTTGAGATCACATATCTTAATTATTTCAGGATTCGAGCTTATTTGAATTTCAATTTATTATTTATCTCAAGTTTATCTCAATTAATATTCAAAATATTATAGGTTTTTAGCCATATATATATGAATGGTTCAAAAGTCTAGCACCTGAAAATGAATTAAAATTAATAATTGCAAATTTTGGGACTCTGATGCTGATTCTGATGAATTTCATTGAATCTTTGAAGATAAATCTTAAGCTTGAGTAAATTTATTTGAATTTTATGAAGATCAAAAGAATTAATATCACTTTAATTTTTTTCTCTGAATAAGATAGTCCCAGCAGGCACACAACGTTGTTTAAACGTTGAATATTGATTGTAGTTGGGTTTAGACGTTAATGAATCTAGATACAAAATTGATGCAACGTTGAAAATGTAACGTTGATTCAACATTTAATTCAATTTGAGCCAACAGGGATTTAATGTCAGATCTTCGCCGAGCGGTCCAACCCTATTTTTCGCTGATAGATAATTCGGACTATAATAGTGTCGACAAGTCGACTGTAAAACTGTCGGACCATAACGAGGTCGGACTTGACAAAGTCGCACTACCGTATATCAAATTCAATGCATAATAAATATGAATTCAGCACGAATTTTCCAAAGTGCGAATTAAGAGCATGCGCAGTAGGACATCCGGATAATATTCAAAAAGACAGCATAACAGTCACTGTTACGAGGGTTGTCCCAAAAAGTCGTAGACAATGTTTATTACTATTTAAACATCCAACCAATACTAACCAAGTTTTGCATAATCCGTTACAGAATACTAATAAGGAGATCAACACCACCCTCAGGACTCTTACACCAAGATTTAATTAAAATGTACTCTTTAAAGGAAACGTTTCGGCATGTCAGAGTATCGCTGAAGAGACATAATTTGTCGATATGCGTATCTGGTACATCAAAAGTGGTACCGTATAAGATTTACATCATATCTTGGAATGATTTCATGTTCTAGACTATTTTTTTTACCACATGTTAAAATACAAAACGTTTGTAAATGCCCAGGTGTTGTAACATGATTAATTTAGAAAAGGTATTTTGGTGAAATTTATTGTAACACATCTATTGAAAGGAAGTTAAATGAATGTTTACAATATATAGATTTTTTTCTTATACTGTATGCTTTCCTTTGTACTAGTATGAAGGCATCTTATTAACCTGTAATAAAACGGTTAAAATTTTAAGTAAGTAATCCACCCTCCCGGAAAAAAAAACGAAAAAAAAACAACAAATTTGAATAAGCTTTTATTCAATGTCTCATCAACATTGATTTTCAACATTGAATCAACGTTAAGATTTCAACGCTGAACTTATTTTTTTTAATCTAAGATGAATAAAACATTGAAAAAACATATAACCAACGTTGATTCAAAGTATTTTTCAATGTCGTGTGCTTGGTTGGGTATTACTAAAACAAATAATTTGAACCATCTTGACAGAAGTTTTCTATAACTAAATCTAATTTGTAATTCAAAGCTCAATTATTTTGATATAGGATGGTCATTAACTGCTGTTCCTACACAGTAAATTTTGTAGTGGGACAGCTACCCTGTTACAATATCAAAAAGCTAAAAACAAAATATTGCAACTTCATGTAATTCACGATTGTAAAAGTAGCCAAAGTATCTTGAAAAAAAATTCTTAAAAATATAGAGACCCATTAACTAGCATAAAAAATTAAAGACAACGGACAGTGTTCGATTTGAAAAGATACATAAACAAAACAAGTGAAGATGGTATACAACACAGAAACCTGGAAAGAACAGAGGCGGGATCAGGTGCTCAGGATGTGCAAGCATTCCCTATTGACCGGATACATTTGCATTGACGTCTGTGCATTGCTAATGTAGACTGAACATTCCACAGTCAATTGGCATTAAACGAGTCAGTAAAATTTTGACAAAATGAGAGATTATATTTATCAACAAGGCCAATATACAAAAGAATAAACAAAATGAAGAAATAACATGAGGTTGTTGAAATTCCTGTTTTACCAGGCTTTAAAAATTAATTGTACCTGGAGCAATATCTTGAATATCTAATATGCTTGGAGACATGAACACTAGTACAAGCAGGTGATAGTCAAATATTGGACGTTTGCGAAAAGCTCTGACTTTTTCAGTGGACAGGATTCTTCAAAAGGAATTTTACCGTGGCGGCCCGGCATGTTAAATATATGTGCGAAATGGTTAAACGATCTGAGCCATGGTTAAAATCGGCGGGCGCCATGATTAAATTTTTATTGCATTTCAGTATTAAGGTCATACGCAACGTAGTTTGAACTTTTTTGGGTTCTCCCCTGGAGTTGAAGAGTTCCACTAAATGAAGGATCTGTGTGCAGTATTTTTAATGTCTACAAGCTTATCTTTTAAAAAAAGATAGGTGAGCTAGCGCCGTAGCAATTTTTAAACACAGAAAGGAGGATACGTGATCAAGTGATTTATTTTGCTGAATTCTTTAATTTTTATCGAGTCTGGAAAATCGTACTGATAAAGTTATGATTGTTTTATGAAGTGTATTTTCGAGACACAAAGGTTTTTAGAATCGAGGGGGGGGGGGGAGTAGGGGTTGTGTTAAACAATCGGTGTTTTGGCGCAACGGAACATTTATGATCTTTACTAGAGAGGGTGGGGCTCTATATAATATGGAGAAGATCCCGATTAAGGCATTGTATGAGCTGGTTTAAGAATAGAATTTCTTGACAATGTAACAATTAAGAAAATACAGGGGAGTTAAAATTAATATACAAAATAACTTAAAGTGTATGTTGTATAAAGAAATCCAGAGAGTTCCGAATGTGAAGATGTGAAGTAGCTTGGTCCCTTAGGTCATCTTTGTCAAGTAATGTTAGGTTAAATGCCATACGCATCAGATTTTTTTTAAATAATTGGATTTATTCGTTATTTTTAGTGTAAATTCTTTCTGGAATTTGTTAGATTGGCTTTATTGACCAATCAGAAATTAGAGTCTATATTTGGTTGTACTTAGACGTAAAAAACCTCCCTTGTCTTTGTTTAGAACAATCAGATAATGACTCGGGCTTTTCCGTCAGAAAAAAAACCCGGAAAATTTTAAGTATGTAGTTATCTTTAAAGTATAAGCTACACAATAAATAAACATAGTTATTTAATGCTACAACATGATACAACGAAATTGATATGGTACGGTCTATCTATAGTAGTTCTCACAGTTTTCCCAGAATGAAGCCGAGCATGCGTATTCAAGGAATTTGGACTAACGTAGTTGCTAGCGCTCGAGAGCGCTAGCAATAAATGGATTTGTACACATTTTATAAAACAATTTTTGAAGAAAAAAATCTGAAATTTATGTTTTCTAATTTTTGTACATTTTTATTTGAATAATGCAAAAATTTTCAAAATTTTATATCTTTTCAAAACCTCTGGTGAGGCATGCTGATTTTTTGTCTATGAACATGTAATTAAATTATAAGTTTAAATTTGGAATATCTTGGAAATCTATCAGTAGGTAAGGTACGTTGTGTATCTCCTTAAAACCTTTTTAATGACCTGAATAGTTAATTGAGTGTGTTTATACTACAACTGCCATGCACCTCGCATGCATATGCATCGAGATAATTCAGACTCTTCTAGACAAACACGGTCGCTTATCGGCGACTATGCTGTGAAGAGTAACAGTGGAGAGTCAATCAGCTAGTGATCAGTATATTTTGAGAATTAGTTATCCCATACACATGTATTTTCACGCAATTTCAACGTGTTCACGATACGGGACTTACATGGATGATATAAAGAACAGTCATGTTCAACATGATACTGATAGTCGACAAGCATCTGATTTCTGTACCCAGGGGGGGGGGGATATGTTTATACACAAAAAAACGACAAAATGCTTTTTTCAGCAATTTCCAAGTGCTTTAAAGGTCAACTGAAAAGGTTCTTAAAGCCTGTTTTAACTTATTATTTGGGGAGTTGATACCTAAACAAAAATTGTACCATGATTATTTTTTTTACCCCGGTGATACACAGGAAAAATTTCTCAAATACGAAACTGAGGTAGAACGGTCCGATATGAGTTATCTGCCCTTTAGTGGAACATGGCGTCGCCCATGCTGTACGCAGAAGGATAAAACGTACGCTGAACTAGGACCTTAGGTCCCCCGCGCAGTTCACGTCTATCGGGTCTGTTTACTCCGCTACAAAATGTAGTGCGTTGCATACGTAAAGTGAAAATAGAATAAATCGTATTACTGTGAAGCCTTTTCAGTGTAAAAAAAACAGAAAATTTATTTTTGTCACGGGAATAACCATCTGTGATGGGTATTAGAAAACAAAGAGGGGGAGGGGGGTTGCTGAGCAACATTAACTGCAATATTATAAGACATATGATATATTAGAGTTTAACATTTATGGATTATGTTGGGTGACCTGTGGTCTCCCCTATGATTTTGTTATTCCATGTAAGGTTATAGTATCTATATAACACAGTACCTAACCTCTGATCTCCTTACTAATAGTAAGCGACGTACGTCACGTCTCTGCATTCGCAGATCTCTAACAAGCAGGGGGGGGTGTGTGAAGATTTTGCCCCCTACCAATTTTCACCAATCCTTTAACATAATGGAATAATTATTCGTTAATAAATTATTTAATGTATCTTTTGTCTTCCTTATGAGGTCATGCTTAATTAAATAGGCGACCTCATCACTTTAACACTCTTTGCCGGAAATCCGTGATTTTTATTCATCTTACAAAGATGTACACCCTGTATTACAAAGTTTGGGGCTGCATGGAGTTCTCCTCCCCTTTCCTTGGAATTAACACATCAAATTCATAAACCCATCAAAACTACATTAAAAAAAAGGAAATAAAATTTAAAAAGTGCACCAATTGTTATTTAACTTTTGGATACATATACTGTATTTGAAGACAAGCAAGTTGACTTATCTTCCAAATTCCAATTACATACATGAACATTTAGAGAATTCGGAGAAATTGTGCACTTTTTCCTCGGTCAAAAAATTAGGGTCGCAATTCTTTTTTTAAGAGGATTTAAAAAATGATTCTACACATACCATGATTTTAAATTATCGCCTACTTACTACTTTCAGTCACATCGTTATAAAGTACAACATAAGAATTATTTTTGTCTCATTCATATACTACAGTTTGTGAAGTATGAAATCCTTATTGATGTACAATATAAGACTTCTGCTTGTTCCCATAATCTTTATGCGAATATCAGAGGTAATAAAAAGTTAATAAGACCAGAGGTCACTTTATATCATACATCTTTAGGGCGACCATAGGTCACCTTATAATATACATCAAAAGGGAGACCAGATGTCATTTTCTGTTCTACATCATATGGGGGACCAGAGGCCACCTTATTTTGTACATCAGTAGGGGGACCAGAGGTAACCTTTTATTGTATATCAGTAGGGGGACCATAGGATACCTTATATTGTACATCAGTGGGGGACCAGGGATCACCTTATACTGTACATAAGTAGGGGGACCAGAAGTCATTTTAAATTGAATAACAGTAGGGGGACCAGAGGAAACCTTATAATGCACTTTACATAAGGAGGGGGAACAAAAGTTATCTTATACTCTAAATCAGTAGGGAGACCAGTAATCATCTTATTTGTACATCAGTAGGGGGCCCAGAGGACACCTTATATTGTACATCAGTAGGGGGACCTGTGGTCACCTTATATTGAACATCAGTAGGAGACCAGAGGACACCTAATATTACACTTTAGATCAATAGGGGGACCAGAGGGCACCTTATATTGTACATCAGTAGGGGGCATCAGTAGGGGACCCAGAGGACACCTTATATTTCACATCAGTAGGGGGACCAGAGGTCACCTTATATTGTACATTAGTAGGGGACCTGTGGTCACCTTATATTGAACATCAGTAGGGGACCAGAGGACACTTAATATTACACTTTACATCAATAGGTGGACCAGAGGTACCCCTGTATTGTACATCAGTAGGGGGCATAAGTAGGGGACCCAGAGGACACCTTATATTTAACATCAGTAGGGGACATCAGTAGGGGGACCAGAGGTAACCTTTTATTGTATATCAGTAGGGGGACCATAGGATACCTTATATTGTACATCAGTGGGGGACCAGGGATCACCTTATACTGTACATAAGTAGGGGGACCAGAAGTCATTTTAAATTGAATAACAGTAGGGGGACCAGAGGAAACCTTATAATGCACTTTACATAAGGAGGGGGAACAAAAGTTATCTTATACTCTAAATCAGTAGGGAGACCAGTAATCATCTTATTTGTACATCAGTAGGGGGCCCAGAGGACATCTTATATTGTACATCAGTAGGGGGACCTGTGGTCACCTTATATTGAACATCAGTAGGGGACCAGAGGACACCTAATATTACACTTTAGATCAATAGGGGGACCAGAGGGCACCTTATATTGTACATCAGTAGGGGGCATCAGTAGGGGACCCAGAGGACACCTTATATTTCACATCAGTAGGGGACATCAGTAGGGGGACCAGAGGTCACCTTATATTGTACATTAGTAGGGGACGTGTGGTCACCTTATATTGAACATCAGTAGGGGACCAGAGGACACTTAATATTACACTTTACATCAATAGGTGGACCAGAGGTACCCCTGTATTGTACATCAGTAGGGGGCATAAGTAGGGGGCCCAGAGGACACCTTATATTTAACATCAGTAGGGGACATCAGTAGGGGGACCAGAGGTAACCTTATATTGTATATCAGTAGGGGGACCATAGGATACCTTATATTGTACATCAGTGGGGGACCAGGGATCACCTTATACTGTACATAAGTAGGGGGACCAGAAGTCATTTTAAATTGAATAACAGTAGGGGGACCAGAGGAAACCTTATAATGCACTTTACATAAGGAGGGGAACAAAAGTTATCTTATACTCTAAATCAGTAGGGAGACCAGTAATCATCTTATTTGTACATCAGTAGGGGGCCCAGAGGACATCTTATATTGAACATCAGTAGGGGACCAGAGGACACCTAATATTACACTTTAGATCAATAGGGGGACCAGAGGGCACCTTATATTGTACATCAGTAGGGAGCATCAGTAGGGGACCCAGAGGACACCTTATATTTCACATCAGTAGGGGACATCAGTAAGGGGACCAGAGGTCACCTTATATTGTACATTAGTAGGGGACGTGTGGTCACCTTATATTGAACATCAGTAGGGGACCAGAGGACACCTTATATTTCACATCAGTAGGGGACATCAGTAAGGGGACCAGAGGTCACCTTATATTGTACATTAGTAGGGGACGTGTGGTCACCTTATATTGAACATCAGTAGGGGACCAGAGGACACTTAATATTACACTTTACATCAATAGGTGGACCAGAGGTACCCCTGTATTGTACATCAGTAGGGTGCATCAGTAGGGGACCCAGAGGACACCTTATATTTCACATCAGTAGGGGACATCAGTAAGGGGACCAGAGGTCACCTTATATTGTACATTAGTAGGGGACGTGTGGTCACCTTATATTGAACATCAGTAGGGGACCAGAGGACACTTAATATTACACTTTACATCAATAGGTGGACCAGAGGTACCCCTGTACTGTACATCAGTAGGGGGCATAAGTAGGGGACCCAGAGGACACCTTATATTTAACATCAGTAGGGGACATCAGTAGGGGGACCAGAGGTCACCTTATATTGTACATAAGTAGGGGGACCAGTGGACACCATATTTCGTACACTGGTAGGGGGACTAGGGCTCACCTTATATTTTACATCAGTAGGGGGACATCAGTACGGGACCATGAGGACACCTCATATTTAACATCAGTACGGGACTTCAGTAGGGGGGCCAGAGGTCACCTTATATTGTACATCAGTAGGGGACCTGTGGTCTCCTTATATTGAACATCAGTAGGGGACCTGAGGACATCTTATATTGTACATCAGTTGTGGAACCAGGGGAAATCTTATATTGTACACCAATAGGGAGACCAGGGGTCATCTTATATTGTACATCAGTAGGGGGACCAGGGGTCACCTTATATTGACATCAGTAGGGGACCAGAGGACACTTAATATTACACTATACATCAATAGAGGGACCAGAGGTAACCCTGTATTGTACATCAGTAGGGGGACCAGAGGTCACCTTATATTGTACATCAGTAGGGGACATCAGTAGGGGGACTAGAGGTCACCTTATATTGTACATCAGTATATTGTATTTATTTATATTGTAAATTAGTAGGGGACATCAGTAGGGAGACCGACCAGGGGTCACCTTATATTATACATCAGTAAGGGGACTAGGGGTCACTTTATATTGTACATCAGTAAGGGTCCAAATGACACCTTATATCGTACATCATTTGTGGAACCAGGGGACATCTTACATTGTACACCAGTAGGGAGACCAGGGGTCATCTTATATTGTACATCAGTAGGGGGACCAGGGGGTCACCTTATATTTTACATCAGTAGGGAGACTTGAGGACACCTTATATCATACATCAGCAGGGGGACCAGGGGTCATATTATATTGTACATTAGTAGGGGGACCATAGGACACCTTATATTGTACAACAGCAGGGTGAAAAGGGGACATCTTATATTGTTCATAAATTGGGGACTTATACATCAGTAGGGGGACCAGGGGTCATCTTATTTTGTACACCAGTAGGGTGACCAGAGGTAACCTTATATTGTACATCAGTAGTGGGACCATAGGACACCTTTTATGTACATCGGAAGGGGGAACAGAGGTCAACTCATATTGTACATAAGTAGGGAACATCAGTAGGGGGACAACAGATCACCTTATATTGTATATCAGTAGGGGGACCAGGGGTCACCTTATATTGTACAACAGTAGGGGACCAGGGGTAACCTTATATTGTACAACAGTAGGGGGGGCCAGGGGTTACCTTATATTGTACAACATAAGGGGGACGAAAGGACACCTTATATTGTACATCAGTAGGAGATAACAGTAGGGAGACCAGAAGTATATATTTTATACATCAGTAGGGGGACAGAGCCTTCAGTTCAGTTTTAACGTTCGTTACACCAGAGGTAAACTAATATTGTACATCAATAAGTTGACCAAAGGTCACCTTATATGTTATTTCATTATGGAGACTAATGGTCATCTTTATATTGTACAACAGAAAAGAGACCATAGGTCACCTTATACTGTACAAGAGAAGACGTCAGATTATATCGTACATCATAAGGGGAAACGGAGGTCACCTTATACATCAATAGGGGGTCAGAGGTCACCCTATGTTGTAAATCATTATGAGGACCTTTGGTCACTCTATATTTTACATCACAAGGGGGACCAGAGGTCACCTTGTATTGTACATAAATAGGGAGACTAGTGGTCCCTTTTGTTGTACATTTTTAAAGAAATCAGTCATAAAAAAAATTATATGAATGCTGAGAGATAAAGCATCAACGATTCTAGACCCGTCTTAACCAGCAGACACCTAAAAAGAAAACAAGGGCGGACCAGAAGGTACAGATACGAGGGGCGTTCAATAAATAATGTCATCAGGGCCCGGAAAGAAACAAAAAAGCGTTTTTCTATGATTTTGTCTTAATGATTTAATTAAAATATTCTCTTTTAATTGAAACACATGTCCGAAACATTTTTATTAAATTTCTGATTGCTTGACAAAAACAGCAAAGGTCTGAGAAGAGCAGAGAATTGCAAGAGCAGAAAGATAGATTTATAGGCAATTTTCTTAAATATTAGTGGTCTTATTGTAATTATTTGTTGGTATTATTATTATTCGTATTCGGGGATGCAGTTTAATTTCTGGAGGAATCTAGAAATCAATTTTTTGGCAAAAAAATCAAAAGGTTAATGAGAATAAGGAATCCACAACATTAGATTTTTTTCATAACAGCGTCCAAACCCGAAAGCCCTGAAGAGTAAAGGAGTCTTGGGGATAAACAAAAGTTAATGTTCATTCACATTAACAATATTCGCCAGATCTTTCGCCTTTTGACTTGTATCATTTGCCAAACTTGAGAAAACGCCTTTCAGAAGGAAGACACAAGTCCAGGAAATCATAGGATCTGCAAAAATCCAGTAAACAAAGGTTCATACCAGAAAATGAGTTCAAAAAACAATTGAAACTGAATCAGAAATTGGATAAGAAATGTTACTTACATGTGTTTTAATAAAAGATAATTTTCGGTTAAATCATTATACCCGGTAACTAAATTATTGAAAACATCAATAAGGGGAGTTTTGTTTCTTTCCGAGCACCGAAGACATTATTTATTAAACGACCCTTGTATAAGGTGACCTACCGATGTACAATATCAGGTGTCCTCTGGTCCCCCTACTGATGTACTATATGAGGTGACCTTTAGTCCCCCTACTGATGTACAATATAAAGTGGCCTCTGATCCCTTACTGATGTACAATACAAGGTGACATCTGGTCCCCCTTCTGATGTAAATATGAGGTGACCACTAGTCCTCCTACTAATGTATAATATAAGGTGACCTCTGGTCCCCTTACTGGTCCCCTACTGATGTACAATATGAGGTGACCTCTGGTCCCCTTACTGGTGTACAATATAAGGTGGCCTCTGGTCCTACTGATTCACAATATAAGGTGACCCTTGGTACCCCTGCTGAAGATCAATATAAAGTGACCTCTCATCCCCTTACTGATGCACAAGATAAGGTGACCTCTGGTCCCCCTTTTGATGTACAATATAAAGTGGTCTTTGGTCCTTCTGCTGATGTACAATATAAGATGACCTCTGGTCCCCCTACTGATTTTAAATATAAGGTGACCCCTGCTCCCCCTACTGATATACAATATAAAGTGGCCTCTGGTCCCTCTACCGATGTACAATATAAGGTGACCTCTAGTCCCCCTTCTGATGTAAGAATTAAGGTGACCTCTGGTCCCCCTTACTGATGCACAATATAAGGTGACCTCTGGTCCCCCTTCTGATGTACAATATAAGGTGACCTCCTGTCCCCCTGCTGATGTACAATATGAGGTGACCTCTAGTCCCCCTACTGATGTGCAATATGAAGTGGCCTCTGATCCCCTTACTGATGTACAATATAAGGTGACATCTGGTCCCCCTTCTGATGAACAATATAAGATGACCTCTGGTCCTACTACTGATGTACAATATAAGGTGTCCTCTAGTCCCCCTACTGATGTACCGTACAATATTAGGTGACCACTATTCTCCGTACTAATGAAAAATATCGGGTGACCTCTGGTCCCCGTACTTATGTACAATATAAGGTATCCTCTGGTCACCCTACTGATGTACAATATAAGGTGAACCCTGGTACAACTGCTAATGAACAATATAAAGTGACCTCTCATCCCCTTACTGATGTACAATATAAGATGACCTCTAGTCCCCTTGAAGGTGTTAAATATAAGGTGTCCTCTGGTCCCGCTACAGATGTACAGTACAATATTAGGTGACCACTAGTCCCCGTACAATATAAGGTGACTTCTGGTCATCCTTCTGATGTTAAATATAAGGTGACCTCTGGTCCCCCTACTGATGTACAATATAAGGTGACCCTAGGTACCCCTGCTGATGACCTCTGGTCCTACTACTGATGTACAATAAAAGGTGTCCTCTGGTCCCCTTATTGATGTTCAATATACAATGGAAGGTGACCTCTGGTCCCTCTACTGATGTACAGTACAATATGAGGTGACCACTAGTCTTTGACTTATGAAAAATATCGGGTGACCTCTGGTCCCCGCACTGAAGTACAATATAAGGTGTCCTCTGGTCACCCTACTGATGTACAATATAAAGTGACCTCTGTTCCCCAACTGATGTTCAATATAAGGTGAACTCTGTTCCTCCTACTGATGTACAATATAAGGTGACC
The DNA here is from genome assembly GCF_032062105.1 of Saccostrea cuccullata. Classification (NCBI taxonomy): domain Eukaryota; kingdom Metazoa; phylum Mollusca; class Bivalvia; order Ostreida; family Ostreidae; genus Saccostrea; species Saccostrea cuccullata. The sequence goes on from NW_026926328.1 coordinate 166,768, forward strand.
TCTGGTCCCCCTACTGATGTACAATATAAGGTGTCCTCTGGTCCCCCTACAGATGTATAGTATAAGGTGTCCTCTGGTCCCCTTATTGGTGTACAATATAAGGTGACCTCTGGTCCCTCTACTGATGTACAGTACAATATTAGGTGACCACTAGTCCCCGTATTAATGTAGTCCCCGTACTGATGTACAATATAAGGTGTCCTCTAGTCCCCCTACTGATGCACAATATAAGGTGAACCCTGGTCCCCCTACCGACGTACAATATAAGGTGTCCTCTGGTCCCCCTACAGATGTATAGTATAAGGTGTCCTCTGGTCCCCCTATTGATATACAAGAGAGGACATCAGGTCCTTTTGCTGATGTACAATATAAGATGACCTCTGGTCCTACTACTTATGTAAAATATAAGGTGTCCTCTGGTCTTGCTACAGATGTACAGTACAATATGAGGTGACCACTAGTCCCCGTACAATATAAAAGGACCTCTGGTCCTTCTGCTGATGTACAACATACGATGACTTCTGGTCCTACTACTGATGTACAATATAAGGTGACCTCTGGTCTCTCTACTGATGTACCGTACAATATTAGGTGACCACTAGTCCCCGTACTAATGTAAAATATCGGGTGACCTCTGGTCCCCGTACTGATGTACAATATAAGGTGTCCTCTGGTCCCCCTACTGATGTACAATATAAGATGACCTCTGCCCCCCCTTCTTGTGTACAATATAAGGTCTCCTCTGGTTCCCCTACAGATGTATAGTATAAGGTGTCCTCTGCCCCCCTACTGATGCAAAATATAAGGTGCCCTCTGGTCTCCCTACTGATGTACAATATAAGGTGTCCTCTGGTCCCTCTACTGATGTGCAGTACAATATTAGGTTACCTGTAGTCCCCCTACTGATGTACAATATAGGGTGACCTCTGGTCCCCCAAATGATGTACGATATAAGGTATCCCCAGCCCCCCCCCCTATTATGTGCAATAAAAGATTACCTTTGGATCCCGATTGATTTAAAATGTAAGGTGACTGGTCTCCCTAATGATGTTAAATATAAGGTGGCCTCTGGTCCCCCTACTGATGTACAATGTAAGGTGATCTTTGGTCCCCCTATTGATGAACAATATGAGGTTACCTCTGGTCACCCTTTATTACTTTCACGTTTCTGCTAATATAAATATTAGAAAGTTGATCTTTATAAAGTTATAAATATGATTATTTTGGAGTAAGACAAAGAAAAATGTCTATCATATAAAATTCAATTAATATATAAGGTGACCTGAGGTCTCCGTATTGATGTCGATGAATTTACTTTTGTGCCTTTAATGCCAGGAGAGTTCCTGGAATGTTTTATTACTACGCAAAATGACGAACTATTTGCGGGGGACCCCAGGTCCTAGTTGAGCGTACGTTTTATCCTTCTGCATGCTGTACGAATCTACCGAAAGTGACACGGACGAAAGCATACCAGAAATCTACTTAACTATTAAAATGACTGTGCAGCCGTATCAATACGAGCCAGTTAAACACAGTATATTTTACCATTATATATTCTAAATTAAATATGCAACAGTATATTTTACCATTATATATTCTAAATTATATATGCATAAAACATAATAAAAGAATTAAGAAACATTGATTCATATCCAAGACTTTTTCAGAATATGGTAATGCTTTAAATATAGCCCGACATCGGTGTAAAATATCATCTACCTCCTTATTTAAAGAGCTGGATTTAGGGATAGCTTGCCATTTAACAATGTAATTAAAATAATTAATCAATTACCATTGAACTGTTCTTTGTATTAAACAAAGAATTTATGGCAAAATTGTCATTAACATTGAATTAAATGTATGTAAAATGAAGGCGGGAGTTTCTGTGCGTAGTTCTTTAAACCCCTGTTATGCACGGAGGTATGAAATTGAAGAGAACTCATTATTTAGTAATTGGTCAAAGGTAATGATAAAATAATTAACTGGTATGCAACCGACACCACAGATGATTGGAAACAGAATTGGATGATTTATATATCTAATTCGGTACCGTGATGTTCCCATTCAATTCCAATTTTCGAAAGAATCAAACTAGGAAGGAAAACATGACAGAGGAGTTTATAGAGCTGAGAAAAAAAAGGTGTTGTTGAAAGGGTACCATTTACTAAATGACCTTAAGTGCCAAACATACATGTAGGTTAAAATTTGCAGCCCTCTATGTGCAAATGGTGGCGTGTCCACATGAGTGAAATTTTCTCGAGATTGACCTTGCATCGTCGCCTTCACGGGTTATGTATTTTTTCTGCAACAGCTGCGACATTCATTCACGTAGTAGCAACCAAAGAAAGCATTTTATTGTTTATTTAAAAAACTTCTGTCACTTCACACATTGTTATTAATCTACGTATATTTTACCTATTCAACTAGCAATAGTTGGATATTTAAAGTTCCAACTGGCCATCGGTTGGATATTCAAAATATCTAACTGGCCATCAGTTGGATATTCAAAATATCCAGCTGCCTATCGGTTGGATATTTAAATACCCAACATAAAACAATGAACAAAAACAATAACACCATCTCGTTATTTATCCCTTACTGAAACTACATAGTGCTGATTTCATTTCAATCATGAAATCAGACGAATATTTTTAAATCCAGTGTAAATTAGAGAGGTTCAGATAGTGTTTTGAATACTTTTTACATGAAAGCCGAAGAAAACTACATAATTTTGATAGAAGGTTGGGAATTTGTCATAACATATCACAATATGATGTTTTTTGAGGAAAAGTGTTGAATTCTAATGGAGTTCCATTCTACAATACTTGTAATAGTGCTTAAACAGATAAAAAGATTGGCGGTGTTAAGCTGAACCTGCAATAAAAAATTCCACATCAAGATCTGCAATAAAAATGTTGTCGAAAAATAGATGGGCTGTTGTTTTGGGAAGTATGCCGGAAAAGAATGCAACAGATGAATCTCGGATAATCTGAGGGAATTTACTGATAACGGACCCTTAAATAATATTCAGCATTAAGTGATATATATATATATATATTATTATAACAGTAACTTGATCCGAAGGGTCGTATCACGTCTCGTTGACAGGCGCGGATCATCAGATCTAACGAGACGCGAAGCGTCGAGTTTGATCTGATGATCCGCGCCTGTCAACGAGACGTGATACGGCTCTTCGGATCAAGTTACTGTTATAATGATAAATTTATTATATACCCCCTCATAACTAGCAAAATATAGCAAAAGAAAACTTTAGAGATCAATTGCATAACATTTATCCATAAAACAAAGCATAATAGCAAGGGACTTTTTAACGCGCAAGAAAAATAACGTCATATTTCTGCGTACTACGTCATCAGTTTCAGAGAGTGGTGATATGGATTCAGAAAACAACATGTTGGTGATCCGGAAAATCAGATCACGACGTCACGTGATAGCGTAAATTCAACAGTAAAATTGGGTGATACACATTAGGTATATAATAAAGTTTAATATTCAAGGTGAAAATGTATTATTGTTTCAAAAAGTGATGCTTTCAAAATTTAAGACCGAAAACATTCCTAAAAGTGTGCAAAATTTGGAGGAATTGTTATTTCTGTGAGCATTGGAAGTGAATTTGAAACACGATAAATGTGATAAATGTGAAGTAATTACGGTAATTCTGTGTGCATTTGAAATTAATTCTAATAGTTTGGCAAATTTGGATTAATCATTATTTTTCATATGCATTGGAAATACATTTTAAAACTGTTTTATCTCTTCGTTGTTCATTGTTTTTAGTTTTCTGCACCCCAGTTTGGTATTTAAATATCCAACTGATGGGTAGTTGGATATTTTGAATATCCAACTAGTGCTGCTTGAATCGGTAAAATATACGTAGACTAATAACAATTGGTGACGTCACAGAAGTTTTTTTTAATATCACTAGCACATGAATAAAAGGGGTGTTCGGTTAGGCTATTGTTTTGTGTCAGGGTTGGATATTTTAATGGGCTACATCCTATTGTATCACAGCAAGTTGGATATTTGAATGGGTCAATGTTTATTTAAGGCCCAAAGTAGGGAATTTTTAAGTAAGATAAATAACTCGTGTTGAATAGTTCGGCCCTCGGAGAGAATGTTTTCTCTAAACTATTCAACACCATCTCGTTATTTATCCCTTACATAATACATGTACATAATATATTCAATAATTAATATTTCCACAAAATGATTAAAATATTAGTCTAAGTGATCAGAATATCCGTCTGTTCATTTCCCCATCCATCTGTTACACTTTGTTGTACCAATCTCGTATCCGGAGCTCCTCTTATACCACTGAATAAAATGGGACTTTCACGGAATCACGAAGTTGTTACATAATGCTATTGCCCACCTCCAATTTACTTTTTGATTGGAAAGAAATTTTGAGCAATACATGGACACTCCCGTTCTTTCTACATGTATAATATTGAAGAGAACTTATCTCATCCACAACTTCTAAATATACCATTGAATAAAATTTCATTAATTATTTACAGATTTTCTTTTTCATAATGTGACCTTCTATTTAACTTTATGTTCTGACGCTTATTTCGGTTCTCCGAGACCAAAAGATTGACGTTGCCATTATAGTCAGGTGGGAGTTGAGGTATATTTATTGAGCTCAGTGATCACAATACCTCTCGTTTGACTTTATGATTTTTACTGAACTATTACTTAGGCCTTTCAACTAATTTTTCAAGTTGCACATATGGTAAAAACATTGTATAGATAGATTAATAGGTACATGAAATTACCAAAAAAAGATAATAACTTATGCATACTTTTAATTACATCATTAAAAAGTTTAATAATTTATAATTGACTTTTCCGATGTTGTGTTTAATGACAGGTAACTCAGGTGTGAAAAATGACCAACTTAGTGCCGATTTATGAGTTATCGTTTATAGGAATGACATATAGGCTGCTTCAGCATTGGTATTGTTATATACACAAAAGGGTTCCTTACATTGTTTTGTACACAAAAAGTTGTGACAAAGAGAAATAGAACGCCTTCACTCTACCTGCAGTAACACGGTCAAATGAATGGGGAACAGACTATATTCAATAGTTTTAACTCTCTTTGACGATTATTAAGAAGAAGAAAATTTAATGTCATGATTTTTGTGTTCGCGCTTTTTCGCTTCCTGTGTAAATATATATATTTTTGAACAATTGATCATCTTATTTGTGTTACTAAGCACGAAGGGGAACGACCGAGTTTAAAAATTTAATTAGGTTAGAACTGAGAAGGAGGGTAGATTTCACTTTTTATTTTAATTAAAAATTTTAATTATATGCAGTAAACCGGTGTCCGCAACTATACAGTAAATAAGTTTAACATTGGTGATAAATTTTAAAACCACTGGATTCTACTGAGAGCAAAGAGACACTTGGGAAATGCTAAAAACTGCCTTGAGTGTAAACAGTTAGATACCCCGAGCCTGCTCTAAACAAGTTTCAGCTGTGAGTTATCGTTCATAATACCGACCCCTAGCGGCAGTTGAAAGGCCTATATTACTGGTATAACCATATGCATAGTAAATAAAGTGTAATGTTCCCCTTGTATATTTAATACGGAAGCCCATTTAGCATGTTTAGAACATATCAAAAATATTATTGAATTCGTTATAACGATTTTTAGAATTCGTTATAACGAATTTAATATGTTTTAACAGATTCATTGAATTCGTTTTAACGATAGGTCCTAAATGGGCTTCCGTAAGTTAAGGTTTAAACAATAAAGTGACACCGAAGCCTTTTGAAATATCCACCTACTGAATCTACTTTTTTGGCTATTCATTTTAAGTGAAGGGGTATAACAAATAAATAAATAAACATAATACGGTACAAAAAGAGTATTTAACTTCTTTCTTATGCTAATTTCATTCTTTAACACTGACCACGCTACAAAAGAAATTATTCTCAGCTCGAGTTGGAATCTGTATTTTAAACTTTTTTAAATGAATAGCGCTGATAAATTTGAGATCTACTTTTGATATCGTAATAGTGAACTGAAGTCCAATTAATCTGCTCTATTTTGGAACTCCAAGAACCTGCCACTTTTTACTTAGAATAGGAAGGCAGTTGGAATTCCAAAGGTATTTTTTGTGCATATATATAAGCTATTCAGATTTATCCCACTAGTCTTTCCTATTTCAAAAAATTTTAAAATATGGTAAGTCTTATTTTTTCACAAGTGTCAGTGAAAGTAAACTTAAATAGACTATACTTAAGTATATATCTTTCAGTTAGTAACTTTTTAGGGGAGCTATTATTTTCATTTCAAAGTAAATTTTTCAAACTTAGCAACATGTACTAAAAAAATTTTATTATCTCTCAGCAAACAGTCTAGAACCAAAATCACTAAACACACTTAGTCTAACACTTAAACCCAAATTCATTTAAAATAGGAAAAAAATATTTGTCGTAGAAATTATCTGTTGCTTACAAATTACTACTCAAATGAATTTAAAAATTTAGCAAAAATTGACAATGGATTTAAGGTGCAGTGTTATTTGAGAGAGATCAGTTATATTTTAACTAGAGGTATTGTGAGAAAGAAAGGCATTGTCCGTCTTTTGCTTTGGGAAACCCAAATAAATGTCGAGTCAAAAAGTAAAATAGGAGGTCACAATTGTATTATGTAATAAAGAATCAAGTATCATTAAATTTTATATTATCGCTTTCAAATAATACAACGATCAAGTAAGAAGATAACTGGAGAAAGAAAACTTGGGATAAAAAGTCATGTTGAAGGATGTAAAAGCATGAAACGGGAACTTTTATCGTACGTTACAAAAAGGCATGTGATGTGGATCTAAAGTTGGAATTTTGGTCAAAATTGTATTATACGTGAAATTTACGTAAAATGATTTTTATCACCACCATGACGTATAAATAGAGTAAAATGTCTACATTAGATTTGAAACGTGACGTGAAATAAAGTTTTATCCCGTTATTAAACATGACGTGTAATTGTAATAAAACATATATATCAAATTTATAAGCTTGAAATTCAATAGGATTTAATTGTCTTTTTTCTTTTGTGTTCAAGAAAAATTCCCCTCGATGCTCAACAGTCTTAAGTTCTAATCTCTGAGTACAATATACATGCGAAAAATCCTAAACAGGTACATCGTTGCGTCTTACTATGAGTAATAAACAAATTTTCAAGTTATGTCGATGTTAAACACACTGACTTTACAATAAACATAAAGAAAGATGCTGGCTAAATCACACAATCTTCTTAAAGCTTAAGCTAAAGGTCATAAATTTATTATATAGTTTGTTAACTTCTAGTATATAAAGAATCTATTTTAGCAGATATTTCTTTTCAAAAACAATGATACTTAGAGTATATAACGCCAAATTTATTAGAAAGGTACATATGTTACAATTTTGATTACTATGCAATATTTTCTTTGCACAATGGAAAATTGTCGTATTTTGGGGGGTATGATTAAAATATGCTAAAACGTGTATCCTTACAATTACATAATAACTTAATTATTATAATTAGCAAAACGTAACTGGGTGGTTTAAAACACTGTTGTAATAAACTTACCAAACTTTTTAATTTTTAGGTAAATCCCCTAAACTTTCTTCAAAGATAATCCTAAACATGTAATTCGCTTTGTGTACGTGTCTGTATATTTAGTGTTATTGTTATTGTTATTGCTTCTTTGTGTCACAAAAATAATAATGTGACAAAAGGCATTTAAAAGCTGTCTTGATACGCATAGGTTCATAATGTTCAGAATGTTAACAGATATTCCTTTTCAAAATTTTATATTTAAAGGACAGCTCAAAAAGTTTCCTCAATTTTCGGATTCTAGTTTACATTTTGAAATTCGAAGAAATCAAACTCAAAGTATACAAAATAAATCTACAAGACTTAAAGACTTAAATAAAACTAACAAAAAAAAAATAAAATAATCAAAAACATTAAATTTAATGTAGATGATTGTTATATCAAATATTATGTAAGGTTTGTAAATATTTTAAGTCGAATATAATTTTTTTCACATATTTTCAGAAGGCAGGTACACAATGTTAATAGATATTTGTCACTGTATGCATCTTGTTTGACATTTTATTCTTTAGGAAAAATTACTATAATAGTATTTATAGCTCAACACACTTTTTTAACTCACATGGTTTTTTGCACAAATTAACGTCACATTGTTATAATGCGAATTGGAGTAACAAGGCAACAAAACATACTTTGAATTGATTTATAACTAATTGATTTGATTTGATTTTAATTCACTAACTTCGAACATAATTTCCACATAATATTTGGTAGGATTTTAAAATGCTCTTGAATTGATAAATTATGACATATCCCATATGGTTTCTCGTCAAATTAATACAGTCGTTTTTGTATCTGTTCTTTTAAAGCAGTCCTTTGCCTTGCCTAGACATTAATACAGTCCATGCAGTTCATGTAATATCTGTATTTTCTGTGCAATAATATGACAATAAGGCGTAGGATGATAACAGTATTTCTCAGCTATTCTACTACTTTCCATGTTAAAAAGATTTAAAGGCATTCTTTCAGAGTTACTTACTGAAATTTTGCATCATAAAAGATACTTCCAACAGCAAAATTTTTAAAGTTTCAGACCATAAATGTAAAATAATTTTCTTTTCAATAGCAACAATTTGCTATCTTAAAGATAAACAATACTTTATTATCCTTTCCTTTACACAACATTGTCATTTTTCGGCGATTTGTTTCGACAGAACCAAGATGTGCAAAGCACTTAAAAAACTCATCTAAAAAAGTCAGCTTTAAATTTTCTACTAAATGGTATCAAAGATCACTCAGTTAATTTAATTTGTAAATACTTATGCAGAATCGTATAGATAAAAGATCATACCATTTATTAATAAAGTCCCCTGTAAAACATCGACGTTGAAAACTTACGATAATGATTTTTAGAATATGTACAGTGGGGTCGCCAATTCCGGGTCGTTTCCTATTCCGGGTCACTCGCGTGTATTTAATGCCATATTGTTAAAATTTAAGCGCAAAAACTTAATGAATACGCTGGTCATGAAGAACTGGTCATTCTGTTTGTAATTAATAACAAAATTTTGAATATTAACTTTAAGAGAGCATCTGACAATCGAAATTCTAAAACGCACGCATTAAAGGCTTGGATGTTTCTGCTGCGGTGACGGGCTACTTTCGTTTTTTGTTCGCTGCAGAAAGGCTGATATAAAAGTTCTAGATATAAATAATAAAAGCTCAAAAGTATGGCAAATGCATTTAGTTTTAACTCAGAAATCAATAATAATGATCGCTGCTCAAAAAAAATTGATAATGATTGTTAAATCTAACTGTAGTATGTTCTCCAATTGCGGGTCACGCAATCTCGTGGCTTGAACATGTTGAACATGTCAAAATTCTATTTACAAAACCAATCGACAACCATGTATTTACCTTGATTATCAAAAGTATTCTAACTGGAAAATATTTTTTTTCTAAAAACTAAAACCGAGTTAAGCCTTCAAATGCATTTTTTAATAAATGAATTTAATTGCATCATTTTTAATCCTAATACAATTTTTTAAACATGTTAAATTCTGCATACTGTAATTTGTTCTGTTGTAATTGTTTTAAAAATAATTTAAACATATTTCTGTGGTTGTTTTACTTTTTTCTAAGCTGCATGAATTGTTTTATGTTTTAACATCATAAAAATCGTGTTTCGAAATGTTCCATGTATATTACACGACCGTGAAGTCACATGACCCGGAAATGGAGAAAATGATTCGTAACTCGGGAAGCAAGGCCTTGCTGAAATACCCCTGTTAATATTGTTCCCGTGTAGCTACTTCAAAAAACGAAAAGGTGGTTGGATGACTCACTATTTGTTCTTTCAATACATATATTACATAAAATAGTAATAAACAGATTTGCAAAATATCAACGAAAAACCCTGACGTGACCCGGAATTGGCGACCTCACTGTACCTTTGACATTAAATGATTATTACATATTAAGGTTATGACTCGTGCTGAAGTTTGTTTATATTAAGTGTTATTGCAAGAATTATGTGACCTTAATTTTTGCGAAAAACCATTTGAGTTTGAAAGTGCGTTGAGCTGTACATCTATTAGATTTTCATTTTTATACCCCTTGAAAAGCGGGAGGGTATATAGTAATCGGTATTTTCGTCCGTCCGTCCGTCTGGTACGCTATGGGGTACCCATCTCTTATCCGCCACTCCTCTCATACCACTGAAGGAAATTTAATGAAACTTTCACAGAATCTTCATTATATATTGCCATTGTGCACCTCCTATTTTACCTTTTGATCTGACATATATTTTGGATTTTCCAGAGCAAAACATGGACATCGCCATTTTATTCATATGGGAGGCGGGGGGTATCATTTAGTGAGCTCATTGCTCACAGTACCTCTAGTTTATCGAGGAGTCGGTAGGTGGTTTCCAAATATATTTTTTTTACTATTGAATGTTCATCGTAAGACTGAATACCTCTTTCAACTTTTAATATCCACATAGTCGAAATTAAGCTATACATGAATAAAATTTGATCGTGAAAAAAGTTTAAATCCCGCCCTTTCCAAAAGAAGTATATAAGATTTTAAAGTTTGAACAACGTAGCAGAATGTCGCAGAAGATACCCCGTCTTTGAACTTGTTATATATACAATTTGTTACATTTTATATGCATATAAATTTAAGTTTATTCTAGTCTCAATACTGTGTGTATAACTTTTATATTCTATTTTAGGGTTGTTGCATTTTTGGAACGTAAAGCAACCCACAACTTATTCTATTGAAATATGATATTGTGCTTTCAGTGGCATTTTTTAAATGATAACTACGTTGTTTTTCTTGGCAAAATACTATGTCATTTATTAATCACATAAACGACCATTCCAATTCCAAATATATGTATTAGTCAGCATTTGGCACATGATGCATGAGCCACAAGTGAGACAGTCGTCCTATAGTTCGGTGGTGTACTGATTATGCAAACTCAGCATAATATAATTATTTCTTTTATTTCTCACGAAAGCAGTGATTTTTAAATCAACTGGGGGTACTGTGAGCAATGAGCTCACTAAATGATACTCACTCCTCCCATATGAATATAATGGGAGTGTCCATGTATTATTGTGTCAGATGTGTGTGTCAGGTCAAAAAGGAAAATAGAAGGTGCACAATGGCAATACTTAATAAAGTTTCTGTGAAAGTTTCATCAAATTTTATTCAGTGGTATGAGAGGAGTTGCGGATTAGAGATGGGTACCCCAAAGCGTAACAGACAGACGGACGGACATAACTATTACTATATACCCTCCTGCTTTTCAAGCGGGGGTATACATATAATAAGTTAATAACAAGGCAAACACGATAAAGTATAATGTGCATTTCAGTTATTAAACCCCCCGCTTGAAAAGCGGGAGAGTATATAGTAATCGTTAATTCTGTCCGTCTGTTTCGCTTTGGGGTACCCATCTCTTATCCGCAACTCCTCTCATAACTCTGAATGAAATTTCATGAAACTTTAACAGAATCTTTATTACATATTGCAATTGTGCTCTTCCTATTTTACTTTTTGATCCGACACATATTTTGGGTTTCCTGGCCACAGCAAACATGGACTTTGCCATTATAACTATATTGAGGCGGGGAGTATCATTTAGTGAGCTCATTGCTCACAGTACCTCTAGTATATAATATTGAATTTTGAACGAACTTATCTTTCTTTTATGAATATAACATATAGATAAAAATTATAAATGATAACTAGTAAGAGATTTTTTTAGTAAAGGAATTTACGTTTTTACAACTTTTAGTATAGAAAACGATGCATAACTCCTGGGCCATGTATTATCTACAACAGCTGCAATATTTATTCTCATACTAACAACCAAAGAAACCATTAAACATTGGTTAATTCGTGCATAAACTTGAACTGAAACAAATAAAAAATAGAATGCTTCGTATAACTATATCCTTTTATCCGAGAAATGAATCTTTTGTATGTTGATTTAATTTCAGGAAGGAGATAAAAATTTTGACAACTCGGTAAGAGAAGTCATATACAAATGTTGATATGTAATTTTGATATTTTAATAAATTTAATTTGGAAACTTAATAAAGCTGAGAAAATAATGTTTTAGATATTTGTAAGTACTTTTAAAATCAAAATACTCATTAACCAGCTTAAATATTATCTCTGATACACACATATTTATGCACACTTAAATCTAAGAAATACAGACATTCAAAAGTGCTATTATTAGATGCATATTTTTCTTTCTAGGGTTCCAGTAATTCCAGTGGTTCTAGTGGGTTTGAAAGTGTTACTCCACATACGGTAAGAAAGATAAAATATATCAGAAACCCATGTTAACATACAGAATGTTAGCCAAAGAAGAGTAGACACGGTATTGCTCCTCTTTACTTTGTTTGAGTAGGATGTACTTGCAATGTTTATTGAAAAAAAAATGGAATAATAAATAATAACGTGTGGAATTAACATATTAAAGATAGTTTTACATTGTTTAAGAGGAAAAACATGAATTATGCATTCATAATGCATAATAGGGTTTTGATATCAATTGAATTTACGTAACAAAAGTATCGAAGAATTGATCCGGAATCCTCTGTGAATTAAGAACTTGCTAAATACATACAAAGCTTTACAAATTGCACAATTTTTTTGTAATGAAACAAAATTTAAGAATTTTAGGATTTTGTGCTTTTCAAAACTTCTGATAATGAACGAAATATAGTCAAGTAATAAAAATAAGTAAAGACAAAATCTGTATACTTTTTCCTTAGTCAGAAGAATCCGACGCGCCGACCAGTCCTTCCAATGGTAAGTTGGAAAAATCTAATTGGAATCATGAAAACACTTTATATTATATTTTCAATTGTGAAAAACAATATACGATAATTAATCTTTTGATTATACTGATATTATGTCATATTATGTATGAAAGAATAGCAAAATGATATTTTGTGACAGTGAAGGAGCATATCAGAAATGCAGCAAGATACTCGATTTTCATTCCCTCTGTCGACAATGTAGTTAATATTACTCCCTGGTTTGTTATCAGACAAAAAGATTAAAAACAGACATTCAAAAAGAAAATGTTAAAATTCATACTTACAATGTTTTCAATCTTTTAACCTCTATATAATGACAAAAACTTGTAATACTGTGTTATAAAAAAGGTAAACAAAGAAAATTCTAAATAGGAAGAACGATTAATTGATTGTATGTTGTTTAACGTCCCTCTCGAGAATTTTTCATCATATTGAGACGATTTTTCATCATATTGAGACGCCACCACTTGCCGGTGGAGAGCTGCAACTTTTGTCCAGTACTCAGCACTCAGTGCCGTTGAGCGGGTAGGGATCTTTTCCCTGTTAGCATGCGCACCTATTGCAACACGGGACCTCGGTATATATACAGTGTCATCCGAAGGACCGGTCTCCACGAACACGCAATTTTACAGGTCGAGGAAACTATTTTCTGTGACGTCGGAATAAATGTTAAGAGAGGAACAAACGTGACTGACAAATGGACCAATCGGTTCAATGAGTTGCATTATGGTTTACTACAAAAATACATGTGTGTTTCTAAAAGGCCATTTTTTTCCAAGCATTTTACACACTTAATACAATACGAAGATCACTATCTACTAATTCCATGCTCACATTTATATACAAATCATTTACAATGATAAAAATTAGGGGTTTTTTCCACTCCACTGTACAAGTCCGTTTGTTTATAGCTTTCCCCTTGCTGTGCTATCAGTGAAAAGTCATTTCACGTCAATTTTACGTGACTATTCTTATATAGGTCCAAAACAATCATCTCTGAGGTGTGCTCACGTATTGTCATTGTTTCCAACGTATATATTCGAAATTTATGCTACTCACGTTCTATTATCAATGTGTATGAGGGTTTATACATATATAACAGGTAAATGATAAAAAAAAAGTTAAGATTTTTTTTTGGTTTATACAATGCAACTTTTAATTTCTGGTAACAAATAACTGAGCAATAACTAATTTAACCAGTAACATGGCACATAAACAAATATCGAGTTTAAGAACACTTGAGTCTTATTTACTTGTGAAGACTTTGTGAGCGGTATTTCAAAGTATAATTTAACAAGGAAAACTGACTTTGTTTGTTAATGTGAGCATGGGGAATCTTATTTAGTACCCGATCTTCGTATTTTTCATAACACGTTTAAAAAAAATGTAAGCTGAATTCTTCAGTCCTAAATTTCCCTGACATACGTGTCTGTAGTAAAAATAAACATGTAGTAGACCATCATGCTTTTCGGCTCATTCACTGGATTAGACAATTGTTTGCTTTGAGCATCTCTGAGCGCAATCGCAACAATATCCATATAAGGTAGTTTTCTCGACCCGTTTAAGGATTGGCTCTTTACTTCGCGACTCTAGGGCAGACGCTCTAAACACCAATGCGTCACGCATACAATAAGGAAGAAAGAAAGAAATAAAGAATAAAGAAAATTCGAGGTTTTGTCGTTGTTGAATAAAGAATTTATTTCATTCGTAAAACATTTTTTTATTTGTGCCATTATGCTTGTAAAAAGAATAAAAAATTTTATCCTTATCGTGAAACAAATTCCATATTCAACCACAAAACATGTATGTGGATAATACTTGCAGAGAAATAGATAAGTTTACAGGTTTTGAGAGATTGGTTGTATTATGTTTCATTTCGTGTACTAGCTAGCCTTTCATGTCGCGTTTAAGGACACTCTAAACACTGCACACTAAAGAGCTCTATTTAATGGGTAGTTTAATGCAGTAAGAGTGTATATATATAGGTGTGAGTTCTGAAAAGCGTTTTAAACTTTACATTATTTAAAACTTATATTGTAACAATTTTATTTAATACAGCCTAACTTTATTATAACGTTTTCCTTTATCTTATTTTATTATCAATTTACTGTATTTTTTTTATGTATGTCTGCCTAATGCCAATAGAAAATAAGATAATCAGAGAGTTGAATGTCATTTATTTTCCGGTAAAATATTGCACAAAACATGCGGCTGAAAATAAATGACAGAGGAAAAACACAATCAAAATTAACATTCCCTGTAAAAAACAATTACAAGTACAACTGCAAAATAGAGTACCGGTACATGAAAATGTAAAAGGCAGTTTTTTGTAACGTTGTCAGAAAAACATATATACAAAATAACATATAATGTCGAGACTACTTAAGTTCCATTGCTTACACCTGTATAGAAAATGTAACTGTACATCATCAAAAGGCAAAAATGCAATACTGTACATCACCAGCTTATGTGACTAGCATATCATACGCAGACTAGACATAGATGAGTAAAAAATATATAGTCATATCACAACTAGTACCCGTGATAACTACCCCCCCATTCTAATGCACATTTATGAAGGATTGAAGTTTATGCTGGATCTGCGCATGTGCACAGGAAAAGCATTGCGAGAACTCAGGGAGGAACTAACGTGACTGACAAATCGACCAATCAGCTCAATGAGTTGCATTTTATGCATTTATGGGTTACTACATGAAATACTACATGTGGTTTTCGAAAACGCTAGTTTTTAAAAATTGCTCTCGGAAAGACGTGATGCATTTTTTCCAAGCAATTTACACGCTTAATGCATTATGTACATTATTATCTACTAATCTCATGTTCACATTTACATGTACAATGTACATACAAATGATTAACAATGACAAAAAGGAGAGTTTTCCCCACTCCATTATATAAGTCCGATTGTTTACAATTTTCCCGTTCCTTACTGTCAGTGAAAAGTAAATTTTACGTGACTATTCCTCGGAACAAAATGCAGCCAACTCTGAGGTGTGCTCACGTATTGACAATGTTTACAACGTGTACAACTTCGAAACATACAGTATCCTACTCAATACACCTTTCTACGATCAATGCACATAAGAATTATAAATACAGAGGTAATTTTAAAAAACGTGCAACTCTAATATTTTTTTTTAAATAAATGCATGAGTTTAAATTTCTAGTAACAAATAACTGAGCAACAACTAATTCAACCAGTTACATGATAAATTTATCATGGAAAAAATATCAAGTTTAAAAACTGAAGTCTTTTTAACTTGTGGAGACTTTGTGGGCGGTAATTCAATGTACTTTTTAACAAGGAAAACTGAGTTTGTTTGTTAATGCGAGGATGAGAATTTTCAATTAGTACCTATTCTTCGTATTTTTCTCAAACACGTTTCAAAAAATTGTAAATTGGCTTTACAGCAGTCATTTGAAATCGCAATCCAAATTTTCCTAACCCACGTGGATGTATTTAAAAACGTAGTAAACCATCATGCTTTTCGGCTCATTCACGATATTGGATCATTGTTTACTGTGAGCATGCGAGATCACGTGATCATGAATATTTCAATAAGAGGCGATTTAACATCCGACTCGAAGAGAAAATAATTTTTAATAATATTTCATAACTTTTTTAGCTCACCTGAGCCGAAGGCTCAATTGAGCTCTTCTGATCACATTTTGTCTGTCGTCGTCCGTCTGTCTGTCCTTCCGTCCGTCTGTTAATTTTTCACATTTTTGACTTCTTTTCAAGAACCACTGAGCCAATTTTAATCAAACTTGGTACAAAGAATCCTTAGGTTAAGGGGATTTTAAATTGTTGAAATAAAGGGCCAAGACCCCTAACAAGGGGAGATAATAAAGAAAATACAAACATAGGGTGGGTTCAATAAAAGAAATCTTCCTCTCAAGAACCACTTGGCCAGAAAAGCTGTGACATCTCTTTGAATATTGGATTGGCTGATTTCTTGATAATTCAACAATTTACTATTGAAAATGACATGGGAGGCCTCGTGAATTTTAACGCGGCCGAGTCTAATTCGAGTGTGCATGACTTTGCGCAGCTTTTTTATTTTATGCAGTCATTTGTTCGACAGTACACCTTTTCCAAATATTTTGATTTTAATAAAAAAATGCACATTATCTGTAATCCCTTCTGGTCTGAAAATGTAAAATATGATAATTTGGCGCTTTTCTAACAAATTCCTATTGGGTCAAATAGTAAAAATTGACAACTTTTGAGAATGCCCCCCCCCCCCCCCCTGAGAAATCGAAATGGCAAACATTCGATATTCAATAGACATAACATCAAAATTTAATTTTTAAAAAATTATCAAAATCCCTAGGACAGAAGTAATTAGACTCGGCCTCGTTAAGTCTATAAGACAGTTTTTTTTCTAAATCTAAACTAACAACTCTTTTTATAATAACATGAACGTAATTCTTATGAATCAATGTCTAGCTAGTTTTTGGGGTATGTCAGGGACATCAACGATAATTGGGAAAGTGTATAGTTGGTGACGTGTATTGGATTTAGGCGTTTTTGGTTTTGTTTTTGGTAAGATAGTGAGTGTCATTTCCTCGGTACTAACAGATTAAATCAATATAATCCTGAGATTGTTCTTCGTTTTCTTTTTTTTTTGTTTTTTTTTTTTCATCAAAATACTGCTTTGATTGCAAACTTGGTTTAAAGGGTTTTTGATATATTATGGTTTTTGAAATAACTTTGTTAAAAGTTTCAGGTTTTATACATGTATCTTTTCAATTTGTTAGAAAGGGTTTCTTCTGTGAATCGTTCATGGTTCATGGTTCATGGTACCTTTCTTTACTACTTGTTTTAACGATTTCATTTTTGTTTTTTCTATTAATTTACAGGACGACTTGATGATCCTGACACAAATTGTTCAGATTTTGAGGAAGAAGATGAAAATATTGTATGTGATATTTGTAAAATCTTTCCTCGAATAAGTAATCACTTTGCAAGCTTTGGCCAATAAAACCCGGAATGAAATATATTGAGATAAAGAACAGTCATGATCTGAAAAGACCGTCTTTAATTCAGTGTGTGATTAATGGCCTAACAATTAGTATGAAAAATGTCAGTCATTATTTAACTCCATGATAAATGTCTTTGCTGACAAGGTCATATTATCGATGATAAAGCTTCCGAAATAATAACTTTAAACGAAACAGCTGAAATTTTTGTTTCATCAACTTGTTCGTCAATACTTTACCTCGTTTTAGAAATTGTACATACGTAGAGCATAACCTTTAAGCAAATATATTTTGAACATTTCATTTAACCATAGACATATTTTAAAAATACAAATTGTATCAATTTTGAAACTATATATTCATTATTATATTCATTTCCCCTTCAGACGAATGCCAAAGATCTGCAAGGTATGTATGATGTTTATCTTTGGTCATTTAATCCTCGCTAAATGATGCTCACTTAAAGCAACTTATATCAAAATATTGAAAAGTGGTTTAACTAGATAGTGTACTAGTAATATGATATACAGGGTTATCCCTTCTGGTCTGAAAATGTAATTTTACGACAATAATTCGGTAAAATCGCTGAAATGACTCTAACGACGTCACCTTTTGGATATTACACTAAAAACTGATGACAAAACATCCAAAGAAACATACTAGCAATCTAAACATTGTTTTTTACACATAAAAAAATCGTATGCATCGATAATTCACCTGCACTGATGTGTATTCATACGTAATATGACAATTTTAGAGGTATTGGGCTTTGAATAAAAATAATTTAGTTATTAATTGCTAGACCAACCTATATGGTCAACTTTGTTGAAATTTCTCAGTTTGGTGATTTTTTAAAAGAACTTTCATCTACTGGAATGAAAAAGAGCTCTCTATGACAGAAAAACAATAAATATGGGAAAGTATGATAATTTGGCGCTTTTCTATTTAATTCCTATTGGGTCAAATAGTAAAAATTGCCAACTTTTGAGAATCCCCCCCCCCACCCTGAGAAATCGAGATGGCAAATATTCGATATTTTTAATCTTAAAACAATAGACATAACATCAAAATTTAATTTTTAAAAAAATATCAAACTCCCTAGGACAGAGGTAATTAGACTCGGCCTCGTTAAGTCTATAAGACATTTTTTAAAATCTAAACTAACAACTTTTTTTATAATAACATGAACGTAATTCTCTTTGAATCAATGTCTAGCTAGTTTTTGGGGTATGTCAGGGACATCAACGATAATTGGGAAAGTGTATAGTTGGTGACTTGTATTGGATTGCAGCGTTTTGGGGTTTTGTTTTGGAAAGAATGTGAGTGTCATTTCCTCGGTACTAACAGATTAAATCAATTTAATCCTGAGATTGTTCTTCATTTTTTGTTTTTTTTTTCATCAAAATACTGCTTTGATTGCAAACTTGGTTTAAAGGGTTTTTGATATATTATGGTTTTTGAAATAACTTTGTTAAAAGTTGGAGGTTTTAAACATGTATCTTTTCAATTTGTTAGAAAAGGTTTGTTCTGTGAATCGTTCATGGTTCATGGTACCTTTCTTTACTAATTGTTTTAACGAATTCATTTTTGTTTTTTCTATTAATTTACTGGACGACTTGAAGATCCTGACACAGATTATTCAGATGTTGAGGAAGGAGATGTAAGTATTGTATGTGATATTTGTAAAATCTTTCCTCGAATAAGTAATCACTTTGCAAGCTTTGGCCAATAAAATCCGGAATGAAATATATTGAGATACGAACAGTATTCAGGCTCAAATACCAATAAACAAAACAAAATAGGGATGGAGAAGGATATGGAGATAACGAACAGTTTTCAATCTCAACGTCCATTAAACAATATACAAAATAAGAGCAGAGCAAACACGGACCTCTGAAACATCAGAGGTGAGGTCAGGTGCCATGGAGGAGTGAGCATCCCCTGCCGACCGGTCACACCCGCCGTGTGCTCGTTGTCATGATCAGGAAATAACGGAAAAAATCCGTCGTCAATTCAGTGTATCAATAATGGACTAACAATTGGTATGAAAAACGTCAGTCAGCATTTGACTCAATGATAAATTGTATTTGCTGACAAGGTCATTGTATCGACCATAGAATTTACGAAATGATGACTTTAAACGAGACTGTTGATATTCTTGTTTCATCAACTTGCTTGTCATTAATTTACCTCGTTTAAGAAATTGCTCATATGTAGAGCACGCTCTTGCGTATCGAATCAACTGAGATATATATACTCCGTATGCAGGTGATGAAGGTATATTGCTGCATAAGTAAGGGAAGTTGACGATAGAAACTTAAAGTCATCACGTTTATCATATAGCTTGGTCGTTAGATTACCATTAGTGTCTTTTTCAAGTAAAATATCCAAGTATGAAGCAGAAGTGTCGGACTCTGTGGTATCTTTTATCTCAAGCTCACCAGGATATATCGTATCGACATAGGAATGGAAATTTTCATTATTAATTGACAATACGTCGTCGATATATCTAAATGTCGAGTTGAAGGCCACAGCAAGTGTTTTCTTCTTTTCACGCATAAGATTTTGCATAAATTCTGCTTCATATGAATATAAAAATAAGTCTGCTAATAACGGAGCGCAATTTGTACCCATGGGAAGTCCAATAGATTGTTGGAATACCTGGTCTCCAAAAACCACATAGATATTGTTAATCAGAAACTCAAGCATCTTCTTAAAGTCAACTTCAGAGTACTTATATGTGCAATCAGAATCTGTTTTAACAAAATAATTTTTCAAATGACCAATGACGAGGTAAGTAAATTTACGAGTTCCATTTTTGTTGAAGAAGCAGCTGTCAATGATATCAAAAAGCCTGGATTTTAATTTGTCGTGGGGAATCGTTGTGTATAAAGTTTAAAAGTCGTAAGTTTTTAAGCTGTTGATTTTTGTAAAGTCTTGTGATTTCAAATTGTCCAAAAGTTCTTTAGAATTTTTAAGTATCCACATCTGATTTACACCACTTCTTGAGTATATAGTTGCACAGTACTCTTGAAGTTTTTCCTTCACTACTGTCAATATTTTAGTGAGAAGTAACGAAAGAGGCTTGGTTGAACATTTACTGGAACCTGCAATGTATCTTTGTTTGTAAGGATTTTTATGAAGTTTCGGAATCCAGTATATATAAGGTAGTTCAAATTCATTTTGGCTCTGTGGAATATTAAAAGTATTCAAAACTGACAGGTGATTTTGAAGAATTTCTTCCTTAGAAAGAGAAGTATAAGTAGGGTTACCACTTGTAGATTTAAATCCAAGTTCTTCTAGAATGCAATTTATATAATGAGCCTTACAAACGAAGACAATGTTGTTACCTGCTTTGTTGGCAGGAACCAGTACGTACTGATCGTGTAATCTATCTAATTCTTTTTTTTTCACTTCTGGTTTATTGAACACAGAAGGATAGATGGTTTTCATTTTGCCCCTCAATCTTTTGATACGTGACTTTAACATGGATCTGATACATTTAATCCATTCTGACAAGGTGTCAATGTCTTTTTCATATTTGGTCCATCGTCTGGCGTAATTTTCAACAGAATCCATAAAAGGCACATCCTGAGCATAAGAGGTGGAATCAGGTGCCGTTGAAAGGTGGGCATCCCCTGCCTACCGGTCACAACCTCCGATTGCTCCTTGTCATGATCTGAAAATAACGGCGGGAAAGTCCGTCTTTAATTGTGTAAATAATGGCCTAACAATTAATATGAAAAATGTCAATCATCATGTAACTAAATGATAAATTGTCTTTGCTGACAAGGTCATATTATCGACCATGCAGCTTAGGAAATGATAACTATAAACGAAACAGCTTATAATTTTGTTTCATCAACTTGTTTGTCAATAATTTACCTCGTTTTAGAAATTGTACATACATAGAGCATGACCTTTAAGCAAATAGATTTTGAACATTTCATTTAACCAAAAACTTATGTTAAAAATGCAAATTGTATCAATTTTGAAATTATGTATTTATTATTACATGTATATTCATTTCCACTTCAGACCCATGTCAAAGATCTGCAAGGTATGTATGATGTTTATCTTTGGTCACTTAATCCTCGCTAACTGATGCTCACTTAAAGGAAGTTATATTGAAAAATTGAACAGTGGTTGAACTTGATAGGGTACTCGTAATACGATATACAGAGTATGTCATTTATTTGTTTGATATTTTGACTGAATAGCTTAAACTCTTAAATATATACATTAAAAGAAAAGGTTTCTGCGTTAGGAAAGGGGACTGGTGGGAATATCTTTTTTGAAAGATCATTCCAACCTTGAACCTTTGCAGTGGACAAAGTGAATCAAGGTCGAAACATTTTAAAATTAATATCAATATATATACATTGAATTAAAGTTCAATAGCAAACGCCCTCGACTATGAGGCTACTATGGTTTATCGAGAAGTTCGTGGACTCCTCTCATATCTTTTTTATTAAACGTCATATACTAACCAAATTTAGTAGAAACATTTTAACTTTAACAAAAAATCCAAATGATTTGTATGAAAAATTTTAAAATTATTATGATTTAATTTAAACCTATCCAGAATTAAAAACTGCAAAAATCGGATCGCGGAGCAGGTCAAAATTTAGTAATTTACAATCAACACACAAAATGAATATGACAATGTCTTTAGACATATTCTCTGTAAAATGGAGCAAAAACGAAAAAGAAAATCCTAGACTATTAAATTAAGAAATGTTCTTTTGATTCATATTCCAAATTATGGCTTAATATCTTAATTCGTTGAAAAGAAATGAATTTGGAAGTTAGGTAGTCCTCATTGAAAGCCACAAATATGATGACATTATTGAACGTTACAGAACAGCAGATAACGATGTAATTTTGTGTCATATTCGGGAAAAAACCTGAATAAAATCAATAAATGTTAAAGGAGTAAAAAATGTCACAATTACGTCGAGTATGCGTTTATAAATGGTACAGGCGGTATTTCAGTGACAGAAACTCTCTATCCGATAAGGAAAATCTGTGAAGAAACGGTTTATCTGATAAAATCTGATCAAACCTTTAAAAATTTGGAACGTGATGGAGAGACAGAAGCGCGTCCGAGTTGCTGATGTTGTTAAAGCACAGCTAAGTGGTAAAAGAAAGAAAACATTGAAGAAGGAAATTATACAAAGAGAGACCAAATTTTTTGAAAAATGATCGTCAAGTGCTAGAAAAAGGTTTTTAATACGTATTTATTAAACTAAATTGTTGAAAAGTAAATTGATAGTATTTTAAAGAAATTATTGACACTATGTTTTGACGTTACATTGTCGTTTAGTAAGCTCCGCGGGTACAAAAATGTTGATTTTAAAATTAAGTAAATTGATTCCTGAAAGATCGAATGAAATAAAACTTCACACATCAACAAAACAAATATTTTTACACTGGATTTTAAGCTCATTTAAAATTTCTTGAAAGTAGTACAACGAAGATTCACATCGTCAACGAACTTTTCGAACAACCGTCGTATTTGCTTGAATCTGAGTAGAGCGTTGTACAAGGTGAATAGCATTTCCTATTATCTTTCTCGGGAATTTAACATCTTTCCCTAAATATCAGTAATTTATTTAAGGTAAAACACTACATGTACTACTCATTGCTTTGAGTTTCTTTGAATTGTCATCAAGTTCTTGAAAATGTTTATTGTAAAAGCTAAATGTACAAGAATTAATAAGCACATACATGTGGAACAAGTGATGTTTCTATGCATTCTGTCCTGGTTTCCTTAGCTTTTTTGTAGTAATACTAGCCTTAATTTATGAATAATGATTTAAGTTTAGTTATAACACGTCTTTTGCTTCGGTAAAAGATCTAATCTATATGGTATAAGATAAGTTACCTTCGTCACAATGAGCTATATCAAATATGTTTCACTCCGCTTGACGTTACTTTTAAAATAACCCTTTATAAGGAAAAATTGTCTCTTGTACATGTATACACTGAAATTTAATTATAAAGAATAAAGCCTATCTAAACCTATGTTATTCGATATAACAAAAGCTTGGAACATTTTAAATATAAAGCTTAATTCATGAAATCAGGCACGTAGCATCGATTTTGAAAGTAGGGGGGCCAGCCACAAAATTGTTTTTAAGAGGAAATATTATTATTTGGCAGATAATACCAGAGATCCAGAACCAGACTATCTGGATCTAAATCCAGATTTAAACACGGTATGTAGAACAAGTTAATATATTAAGTATTATCATCTATTACCTGGTTAATTTAAATTCATCATTTTTTTAATTTAATGTTTTTCCTCAGACTCATAATTCTATAATTTTACGCCACTTTCACAAAGAAACATGTGGCAATGTAAAGAAAAACACATGTATATGCTACTATTCATTTAGCTAAATACTGAAATTGACAAACTGCATCATTTTCTTTTGATTTTCTTATGGAAGACAGAAATGCTTCTTCAATATTTTCTTTTTGATAGCTTTTTACAATAAAGGTGATTTTTTTTATAGTCAAAAAGCTATGGGACTGGATTGATATATTTCATAATAAACATTGAAGTCATGTCTAAATAAGTAGGTATTTTTAAAAAAAATACCAAGACGAACGTTGTGCAATAAATGCATATAACGTTTAATAATTTGGTTGTTTGTTTAACATCCATTTGTTTGTAAATGGATGTGAATTTAGTCCTGTGCTCGACAGTTACTAGCATACTAAGCCTTTTAGCAGTGAAGGATCTTTTCCATTCCAGCAATACAAGACTATTGATTTTCTCGGTCTTAAACCACTCATCGGTCTCTGTCCAACAGTCACATGTACCGGTAGATTCGAATCCAAAACAAAAAGATCACTGCTCTACGCGGGCGACTCAAATATTTCTAAGCAGACCTATGTTACCTAGATTCACCTTTGTAATAATTAAACCCCTGGAACAGGAAAGCGAAAGTAGAGAAAAAGAATTGTCACACACATCTAGAGCAGCAATTCTAAATCAAAATTTTATTCTATTTGTTACCCTTTATTATGCTATGTAGATGTTATTTTTAAGACCATCTGCATGAATTTTAAGCCACATTAAAAAAGACTCAAAGGTGAATACAACTAAATGGTTCGTGATTGGGTTCGATGTTGGAGGCTATATCTTTAACATACAATTGATTTTCCAGAAAATGTTATAAGAGAAAAAGGAACACTAACTACATCACCTTTTCCAAAGACGACTTGTTTCGATTATATTTTGTGCGGAATGTTAGGATATTCATCATTACAAGCTTGTATTGTTATTTTTTTTTCATCAAAATTAACTAAAATTCATATTTTCAGAACAATGTTCCTCGTGCATTCTTAACAGCTGGTTTTCCTAAGGTATGTTAAATTTATTGATTATCAATAGGGATAGGGGATGCAGGACACATGGTCACATGACTCAATTCTATTACGTCATAGTCTGATTATATATGTACAAATCTCATTGACACCACAGTTGCTTAATTGTAAAATATTTTAACATATTGTTTGACTCCACCATTTTGCATAATGAAACATATGTAGATAACGAACAGTAGACAAGCTCAAACGTCCATAAAATAATACAAAATAGAGGCGGAGCAACACAGACCTCCAAAACATCAGAGGTGGGATCAGGTATCATGGAAGAGTGAGCATTCCTTGCCGACCGGTCACACCAGCCGTGTGATCCTTGTCAGGATCGGGAAATTATGGAAATATCATTCATCAATTCAGTGTACTAATAATGATCTCACAATTAGTATGAAAAACGTCAGTCAGCATTTGAATCATTAATAATATAACTTAAGATTCTGTACTCATGAAGTAATGAAGGGAGCTGTAAAAATAGGTTTTTTTATACCTCCTGGTTTAAAAGTTGGAGGGTATAAATTATCGGGATGTATGTCCGTCTAGCTGTACGTCTGTCCGTTTGATACGCCTTGGAGTACCCATCTTTTATCCCCAAATCTTTTTATACTGCACCACTGATTGAAATTTATTGAGAACTTTAAAGTTTTTTACTCAAAGTGCCATTGTGTATTTCTTATTTTATTTTTTATCTGACAAATTTTGTCTCTCATACGGAACTTCGGTTTTACCGCTGAATAAAAAATGATATTTCCATAAATTCTTTATCAAATAATGCAATTGTGCACCTTGCTTTTTACTTTTTGATAAAACCCTTATTTCGGATTTTCCACAACAAATTATAGAACATGAACTTTGCAATTAAAACCATATGAGAGTTGGGGGGGTCCATTTAGTCAGCTCAGTGCTCACAGTGCCTCTGGTTAGACCTAAAATGAGATTGTATGTTACCTAGTGCGACATTTAACTCCGGACATGACATTTGTCCGGACTTTCGCCAACCACTTTTCCAAAGGTACATAGAAAAAATTTATGTCATCCGGTGGGATTTTTTTAATCGCACAACATGGACTAACCTTTACACCTGAATATCTTCCAGTTTAAAAGATATTACACCTGAAATCAAGAAATCCCATGGGATTATGGTGGGATTTTCTCTCCTAACCAATATCCCACCATTATTCTGTGGGAGAAAAATGAGTTCTGTGGGATTTTTTCTCCTATAGAATCAAAATTCCCATTTTTAACCTTACATGGGATTTTTTATCCCATAAGTTGTGAAATGGGACAAGAAGTTCCATAATTGTCACAAATAGGATTAAAAGTTCTCTATCATAATGTTTTATAGAATATATTATCCTACAGGAGAATGGAAATTGTTTTTATCTCTTTAATTCTTTCCCTTTGAAAATTTCAGTCCTAACTCTTTCCATTTATCATTTTACATTTAGAAAGTACATGCTATTGCAAGCAAAATAATATCAAATTGGCAAAATTTCATTGAAAAATAAAAAAGTTATGCTCATTCAAGAGAACACACCATTCCGATTGACAGAGTATAACATGATGATGAATTCTCCCTATGAAAATTTCAGTCCTCTTACAATTCATCATTTTACATTTAGAAAGTACATGCTATTGCAAGCAAAATAATACCAAACTGGCAAAAATTCATTGAGAAATAAAAAAGTTATGCTCATTCAAGAGAACACATCAGTCCGATTGACAGAGTATAACATGATGATGAATTCTCCCTATGAAAATTTCAGTCCTCTTACAATTCATCATTTTACATTAAGAAAGTACATGCTATTGCAAGCAAAATAATACCAAACTGGCAAAATTTCATTGAGAAATAAAAAAGTTATGCTCATTCAAGAGAACACACCACTCTGATTGACAGAGTATCATATGATGATGGATTCTCCATATGAAAATTTCAGTACTCTTTCAATTTATCATTTTATATTTAGAAAATACATGCTATTGCAAGCAAAATAATATCAAATTGGCAAAATTTCATTGAGAAATAAAAAAGTTATGCTCATTCAAGAGAACACACCAGACTTAAGTACAATTATCAGAGTAATATGACATGATGATGGACTCTCCCTATGAAAATTTCAGTCCTTTTACAATTTAACATTTTACATTTAAAAAGTACATGCTATTGCGAGCAAAATAATACCAAACTGGCAAAATTTCATTGAGGAATAAAAAAGTTATGCTCATTCAAGAGAACATACCATTCCGATTGACAGAGTATAACATGATGATGAATTCTCCCTATGAAAATTTCAGTCCTTTTACAATTTATCATTTTATATTTAGAAAATACATGCTATTGCAAGCAAAATAATATCAAACTGGCAAAATTTCATTGAGAAATAAAAAAAGTTATGCTCATTCAAGAGAACACACCAGTCCGATTGACAGAGTATCACATGATGATGGATTCTCCCTATGAAAAAACTCTTTCAATATCATACATGCTATTGCAAGCAAAATAATATCAAACTGGCAAAATTTCATTGAGAAATAAAAAAGTTATGCTCATTCAAGAGAACACACCAGTCCGATTGACAGAGTATCACATGATGATGGATTCTCCATATGAAAATTTCAGTACTCTTTCAATTTATCATTTTATATTTAGAAAATACATGCTATTGCAAGCAAAATAATATCAAATTGGCAAAATTTCATTGAGAAATAAAAAAGTTATGCTCATTCAAGAGAACACACCAGACTTAAGTACAATTATCGGAGTAATATGACATGATGATGGATTCTCCCTATGAAAATTTCAGTCCTTTTACAATTTAACATTTTACATTTAAAAAGTACATGCTATTGCGAGCAAAATGATACCAAACTGGCAAAATTTCATTTAGGAATAAAAAAGTTATCCTCATTTAAGAGAACACATCAGTCCGATTGACAGAGTGTAACAAGATGATGGATTCTCCCTATGAAAATTTCAGTACTCTTTGAATTTATCAATTTACATTTAAAAAGTACATGCCATTGATGATTGCGAGCAAAATAATACCAAACTGGCAAAATTTCATTGAGAAATAAAAAAGTTATGCTCATTCAAGAGAACACACCAGTCCGATTGACAGAGTATAACATGATGATGGATTCTCCCTATGAAAATTTTAGTCCTCTTACAATTTATCATTTTACATTTAGAAAGTACATGCTATTACAAGCAAAATAATACCAAACTGGCAAAATTTCATTGAGGAATAAAAAAGTCATGCTCATTCAAGAGAACACACCACTCCGACTGACAGGGTATTACATGATGATGGATTCTACCTATGAAAATTTCAATCCTCTTACAATATATCAATTTACATTTAAAAAGTACATGCCATTGCGAGCAAAATAATACCAAACTAGCAAAATTTCATAGAGAAATAAAAAAGTTATGCTCATTCAAGAGAACATATCAGTCCGATTGACAGAGTATAACATTATGATGGATTCTCCCTATGAAAATTTCAGTACTCTTTCAATTTATCATTTTACATTTAGAAAATACATGCTATTGCAAGCAAAATGATACCAAATTGGCAAAATTTCATTGAGGAATAAAAAAGTTATGCTCATTCAAGAGAACACACAGACTTAAGTACAATTACGGAGTAATATGACTTGATGATGGATTCTCCCTATGAAAATTTCAGTCCTCTTACAATTCATCATTTTACATTTAGAAAATACATGCTATTGCAAGCAAAATAATACCAAATTGGCAAAATTTCATTGAGAAATAAAAAAGTTATGCTCATTCAAGAGAACACACCAGTCCAATTGACAGAGAAATTTGGCATGATGATGGATTCTCCCTATGAAAATTTCAGTCCTCTTACAATTTATCATTTTACATTTAAAAAGTACATGCCATTGCGAGCAAAATAATACCAAACTAGCAAAATTTCATAGAGAAATAAAAAAGTTATGCTCATTCAAGAGAACATATCAGTCCGATTGACAGAGTATAACATGATGATGGATTCTCCCTATGAAAATTTCAGTCCTCTTTCAATTTATCATTTTACATTTAGAAAATACATGCTATTGCAAGCAAAATGATACCAAATTGGCAAAATTTCATTGAGGAATAAAAAAGTTATGCTCATTCAAGAGAACACACCAGACTTAAGTACAATTATTGGAGTAATATGACATGATGATGGATTCTCCCTATGAAAATTTCAGTCCTCTTACAATTTATCATTTTACATTTAGAAAGTACATGCTATTACAAGCAAAATAATACCAAACTGGCAAAATTTCATTGAGAAATAAAAAAGTTATGCTCATTCAAGAGAACACACCAGTCCGATTGACAGAGTATTACATGATGATGGATTCTCCCTATGAAAATTTTAGTCCTCTTACAATTTATCATTTTACATTTAGAAAGTACATGCTATTACAAGCAAAATAATACCAAATTGGCAAAATTTCATTGAGGAATAAAAAAGTAATGCTCATTCAAGAGAACACACCACTCCGACTGACAGGGTATTACATGATGATGGATTCTACCTATGAAAATTTCAATCCTCTTACAATATATCAATTTACATTTAAAAAGTACATGCCATTGCGAGCAAAATAATACCAAACTAGCAAAATTTCATAGAGAAATAAAAAAGTTATGCTCATTCAAGAGAACACATCAGTCCGATTGACAGAGTATAACATTATGATGGATTCTCCCTATGAAAATTTCAGTACTCTTTCAATTTATCATTTTACATTTAGAAAAAACATGCTATTGCAAGCAAAATGATACCAAATTGGAAAAATTTCATTGAGGAATAAAAAAGTTATGCTCATTCAAGAGAACACACCAGACTTAAGTACAATTATCGGAGTAATATGACATGATGATGGATTCTCCCTATGAAAATTTCAGTCCTCTTACAATTTATCATTTTACATTTAGAAAATACATGCTATTGCAAGCAAATTAATACCAAATTGGCAAAATTTCATTGAGAAATAAAAAAGTTATGCTCATTCAAGAGAACACACCAGTCCAATTGACAGAGTATAACATGATGATGGATTCTCCCTATGAAAATTTTAGTCCTCTTACAATTTATCATTTTACATTTAGAAAGTACATGCTATTGCAAGCAAAATAATACCAAATTGGCAAAATTTCATTGAGAAATAAAAAAGTTATGCTCATTCAAGAGAACACACCAGTCCGATTGACAGAGTTTAACATGATGATGGATTCTCCCTACGAAAATTTCATTCCTCTTACAATTTATCATTTTACATTTAGAAAATACATGCTATTGCAAGCAAAATAATACCAAATTGGCAAAATTTCATTGAGAAATAAAAAAAAGTTATGCTCATTCAAGAGAATACACCAGTCCGATTGACAGAGTAATTAACATGATGATGAATTCTCCCTATGAAAATTTCAGTCCTCTTACAATTTATCATTTTACATTTAGAAAGTACATGCTATTGCTCTTATTCTGTATTTTTTTGTTGATGTGCAGTGCTAAGTTTGAACTATCTCGTATGATTTCAATACATATTTATTCAAAAACAAAAAAAACTGAGATGCTTGATATTAAACAATAGTGCTAGTATCCCTATTTAGTTTACATATTGTATTTCACAAGTTCTGTAGCTATCTGAAATGTACTGTTTGTACAGTGCTAGTATCCCTATTTAGTTTATTTCACAAGTTCTGCATCTATCTGAAAGGTGTCTTCCCACTTAGCCAAAATTCTGAAAATGTTACAGGTGACTGGTTTTGGCTAAGTAAAATGGTTTCAAAAGAAATTAATTACAGGTGACCTATAGTCTGTTTAAGATTAACCACAAGAAATATAGGTTAAAATTTACTTATTGAATGCTTATAATGCAATGAACAATTAATATTTGAAATTATATATATATATTTTTTTTAATTTTGAAAAAATTATTGCCATTTTTCTAAACTGTTTTATTAAAATTAATTATTAATGAAGAAGTAATTAAAATTTCTTTCTTAACTTTTCTGTTTAATTTGTAGATGGTAAACGATTTGTATTCTTTTTTTTTTTATTGTATATATTTTAAAAATTCATGTGAATGAAAGGTACGGTATTATAAAACTTTACTGTAATCATGTGTTTAAACTTAAATGCGAATAATCCTAATTATTAAATAATTTATTAAAGTTAAATATCACATTAATGGAAAAACATGAAAAAGATGACGGATGAATTAACCCCCTTCCCCGCAGTCTCGCATTTTAACGCAAATACCATTTCCTATTTCTAATGCAAAATCACGCATATACCGTTTCCCCGCAATCACGCATTTTCACCCACTTTAAAAAATTAATTTAATCTTCAATTTATTACCAAAACCCTTCTATTTTATACTTGTAAAAATCTCATAAAATAAGAAAATGTTATAATCCTATAAATATATAACCTTATATTTATTTGCGCTTAATTTTAGAGAAACTTGTACTTTGCTTTAAAGTGCTTGCGGGTAAAAGGTAAATTCATATTCCTATGACGTAAACATTAACAGTATGTTGTGTCACAGTTCAGTAAGTTGTAAAGAATTAATATGTAAACGTGTTTATTTTTATATAAACTTTTAAGAAATAAATATGCTTAAAACCCGGTATATTAAAATGTTTTGTTTGAAAAATATGTTTAACGAGATATTCTCTAATAGATACTCTATTTTATCATTCAAACATTTTTTTGTTCAATAAGAATTTGTATGAGCAATATTTTATTGAATAAATACTATACAAATGGTTTGAACACAAGTTCTAACAACTTATGAGGTTCTCACTATAAAATCCTACAACTGTCAAATGTTTATACATGGGAAGAAGAAAAAAAACCTATTGATATAAGAATAAAATATAAGTTTTGCATGGACACTTCATGTATTTCTAGTAAACTATATAAATGAGATTATATAATATTTTTACCATCAATTAATTTTTATATTACATGTATACATGCATGTTTTTTTTCATTTTACAAATATTTCTGCAAAAAATTAAACTCAATTCCTTTTTTTTCATTCTGAGTATAATCTCTTTAGCAAGATTTAATTAAGTAATGATAATACATTCAATAATTTTATATTGTCAAAAAAAAAAAAATCTCTCTGTAAATGGATAATTTAATTTTTTTCTCACTTTTTCCCAAGAAAATCTTTTTTTATAATTCTCTTTACATAAAACTTGATCCTAAGTTTTCCGTTTATATTATATTATTCCGTTAAATGATATTGATATAAATGTACCGGTGTGTATTTTAAAATAATTAATATGTAGAACCTGATTAATTAATAATTATGTTATAAATCAAGTATTTGTGATGTGTATTTTGATACTGAACTTATACACCACAGGTAATAAGTACAATAATAAGCCTAAAACAGACTATCATACATGACCAAGGTGTAACAATATTCAGAATGGTGAATAAACCATCTGAAATGTACTGTTTGTAGACTTTGAATACAAGATTATTGGTAGGAAAGTTAAGTACATGTGTATACTTTACACACAGAATTTACATTTGATATATTTTTTACGTTCAGTTTCCTTATTTTTTTTTTATTCCAATCATTTCTTCAATTTGAACGATTTAAGTGTGAAATTGTGATTTCTAGGATAACATTAAAACACGTTCACTGATGATATATTATATAAAGTACACATTATTTTCTTTATATACCAACAGTTCTAAGGAGACCTCTTTGAGTATTTACTATAATTTAAATCAATGATCTATAAATTGTCATTTTTCTCTATAAAACTTTCAAAAAAATTCTTTTTCGTCCAAAGTTTCTTAAATTAAAAGTTACATTGGCTATTATTGTTTAGATGAAAAAATAAATCAGGTAAACATAAAGACCATAAGTATTTTAAATCTATAACTTACGTACTAGAAAGGGACATAACTCTGTAGAGAGTGTCGTATTATGATTAGTGTCCCAGATCGGACATATATATTCTTTTAACTAAAGTTCAAGCTATAAAATTTTATAAATGATACATTTTTATATTATCGATAAAAACAAAAATATGACATATTCATAAACGCGTCACAAGACCCCACTTCGAGATATTGACTCTGTTGACTTCTAAACGCTTTAGCTTTGGACGGATACTATATTTTTACGGGGGTGTAAATCCCTAAGTTAAGCTCAATGCGTTTCTTTTTTTTTTTATTTGTTATCTGAGTTTTATTTCAAAGAAAAAAATATCAACTTCTGTAGTATAACCTGTTTTTCTTTAATTTTGCAGTAAACATGGTAAATGTTTGAATACTAATAAAGCAACTTCAGTCTGCTGTTAAACCTACCTCCCCTCCCCTTGCTAACTTCCAAGAATCCAATATTCCAGATCTCGATAGGGTATGATACGTGTATGTATAAACCTAGAGGCAATTAAGAGTCTTTTGTTTTCCCCAGGTAGCAAAACTGTCACAATTTGCTTGGAACTAACAAAACATACACAGGGGATATTAACACTCAGAGAGTCGAATTAACAACTGAACCTCATGAAAAACAAACTCCATGCTTTACTAAACCTCCGGATTGATTAAGTCATAACTTTTTTTTTTCATTTTCAATTTAAAAATTAAATCCAACATTTTTACACCATTCATAATTGATAGCAAACAATAAATATATAATTGTATATATTTTCCCCCTTAAAAATATAAACTTGAATCATGTTTATGAAAGTAAAATGAATACTCGTATAATAGACTATAATTTTTCATTCTACGTTTCACAAAAATGGGATTTGAAGAGACAAAATTTTATAGGTTACTAGCTATTGATTATCACATGAAGGATATTCGGTGAATGATACAATTTTGAACATCATACATGTAGAAGGTTAACAATATATCAAAATGCCGTGAAGAAAAAGAAGACGGGGCTTTATTGAGGCTATGTACTGCTGACTAGACTTTCAAACGCTAACCATGCAAATAAAGTTTTCTTGACGTTTCAAGGGAAACATTTTAGAGATACACAGAGACTACCCCCCCCCCCCCCCCTCCACTACCCTCCTCTTTCTTATCATGTTCTCAATGATCATGATCGATGTCCCATTTATAGTAAAATGTTAATATTTTTGGTATTGGACATTTTGATTACCATTATTATTTTTGTTGGAAAAATACTACCATGGGTATTACCCATGGTAATTATAAAACAAAAATCTGGGAAAAAAATAATAATTTATTTCATTTTTTTTTTTTTTTTTTTGCTCGTGAACTGTGCATTGTTTAAATTAAAAAAAGATAAACCAATAAATAAAAAGAAGCAGTAATATTCTATCTATGGATTCACTTCTTAAAAATTCTGTGCAGAAGGATGCATTTTTAATTAAATCCCTAGAATTACCCAATGCCAACCAAGGAAAATAAAAAACGGCGACAAGACATTATGAGGAAATTTCCACATGTAGATGTTGACAAAGACCTGCTCTATTTTTGTAAGTAGATTTAGAATTATTGAATTTGTTATTTATTTCACATGTTACTGCATGGATCATAGATTTTTTTAGTCTAAAGATTAGTATTAAGATCATCCCGTTTCCTCTGATTTTATTTAAACAGACTTACAGTGTCTTCAGATGTTATGAATTTCTGTCACTGTAAAGTGTTTGCAGTCTAGTCGATGGGGATATTCAGTAGTACATTATACAAGTTAACAAAGTAAATATATAGAAAATTATACACAGAATATTAACGAATTT
The DNA here is from genome assembly GCF_032062105.1 of Saccostrea cuccullata. Taxonomy (NCBI): domain Eukaryota; kingdom Metazoa; phylum Mollusca; class Bivalvia; order Ostreida; family Ostreidae; genus Saccostrea; species Saccostrea cuccullata. The sequence continues at coordinate 201,860 of NW_026926328.1, forward strand.
CCTCAATGACAATTAACGTTGTAGTACTCGTTCGTTCGAATATTCTCAATGACTTGAATGTGTACACAAGCTGATGATTGTACTTAGAAATATATTGTCATGTCTAACTTTGTCTGTAATTTGCAAGTTACAGTTTATAAGTATCTTGATCATTGTTGATTACAGTCATCAGCATTACTGATTAGAAAATTAATTCTTATCTTCTCTCAGACATGTTTTAAAGTATCCCACTACTGTTGTGTACTATTGGGATTAACAAACATTGCGTGTGTTGCAAGTATTATTTCTTTTTCTTTCTTTCTTCTTCTTTTTTTTTTTTAGCTGTCAAGATAATTTTTGAGATATGATATGGGGATCAGTGTTTAATGATTATTACAATGTCATGATGGACATAACTAATCACCCCAAAAACTCCTACTTACATTGTTTGGAAGTATCCAAATATCAAATTACTTAATCTTGTTGATCCTCTGAAGTTTACCTAAGACATGTACCCACATGATTATTGATATAATCAATTCTTAAAATGTTTTTTTTTAATCTCTGAAAAACAGTCTTAAAACTTTGAGTGAAAATCAATCTTTAAACTGCTAAACTCATTTTTATACTATGAATACATACTTAGGAATATCATTATTAAGTTATCTTCATGTACTTTTGAGGGGAAAATTATACATCTGTGTGCATATTGATCCTTATGTGTAAGTAAATAATAAAAGACACAAATGCTAAGACTTTTTTATTTTACATATTTATTTGTAAAAATATTTTTTATTACTTTGAAATGAAATAAAAAACATTCTAGCTTTATTACTAATAATATGATTTTTTATTAGAATTGATAGGGAATTGGATATTTAAGAAATAAAGTTCACTTTTTCATGAATGTTGCAGTATAACCTGCATTGTTAATGTAGCATAGATTTAAATTACACAAGGACTCCCATGCCAATTTCAATAGTCATCGCCCACTGACTTCAAACACAAAGGTAGCCGCACAAGAATTACATGCATATTTGGCCTCCTAAGTGTCAGACACAGAGATGGGTGCACATGAGATTTTCATGAATATTAGGCCTTCTTAGCTCCTGACCTATCGACCTGCCTAATTTACATTCCCGTAGAATTATTAAGAAATCAACTCTCCTAACTTTCAAAGAGTTACCACAGAGAAAAATAAAGTGCCCCGCCACAGCATGATATGTCCGTCAAATATTGTTCAATAATCATAAATTGGTTTAGAGTGAAAGAAAATCAGGTAACCTTGATTAACAGATTGACACAGATTTCAATGATCTAATTTCCATTTCTTATCATGTTGAAAATATTGTACATGTATACATCTCTAAGAAACTTACAGTGTAGGGATTAATTATAACTAATAATACATCATATAATTCTAAACTAGCTGTGTTAGAGCTTAACAAATATCTATCTGCAGCTTTAAATTGTTTATTGAATATTTTGTGAAATAATGGAAATGCTACAGTCTAATAAAAAAATAAAAAATAAATCATTCTTTAGACTATAAAATTCTAAGTGAGACATGACTGCAATTTGTTGCAAATATATAAAAATTGAAATGTAATTTTTTTTTTTCAATGAACACATGTATAATTAGCTTTAATTATATTATACAATACTAATTTAGTTTTAATCATACACTAAAACATTAATTTCTTTTAATTACATTAAATCAATTGAAAGATCTTAATCTGGAATATAGCCATCAAGAACTCTTAATTAACACAAGCAACTATGAGGTCACAGTGACCTTGAAATAGATTGGACAGGATTTTTCATATTTGGCCATAGCATTTTTATTAAAGATCAGAGCAACCTACTTTTTGTGTGTGTCACACCGTCTACCCAAGAAGTATTAGTTGACAATCCTAGGCCTAATAGTATTCAATTTATGAGCCGGACACGAATGGACAGATGGACGGACGAACATGAAGCCTATATACATGCATAACATAATACGTCTCGTCTTAAGACAGACGTATAAAAACAGACATGGAAATATGGCATCATCTGACATCATGAAAAATTCTCAAGGGCATAAAACTACTATAGTACAGATACTGGTAACTGTATGCAGAACATGCACAAAGTTTCATTTATGGTATATTTAAAGATGAAAATAATTAATATTTTGTACTTCGTCCTCTTAGGGTGAATTTTAGTGTCAGTCATTTTGGCTGGATTGAGAAATTTGAGTGATTGATTGTTTGATACTCAACATGTTCAATTCATTTTCTAAATTTGGTGAAAATTTAATCCATGCTTTGTTATATACATGTAATTGATTTTGTATGATTTATTCTATTTTTTCCTTTAACAGAAAATGAAGATACATATACTGACATATAGTGTACATGTACCTTGAAGATTTGTCCCCCTTGTAAATACAAGAAATGCAAAGGTAATTCTTTGTGAGAATAGAAAGAATTACGGAACACAATGTAATAAAATTTTTTAAACCATACAACAAAAACTACTTTGAATAATTAATACGCAACCAACCATTTACAATTGATTTCTGCAGTTTTATTTAATATTAAAAAAAAAATCAAATTTGATAATTTTTAGCTCACCTGAGCCGAAGGCTCAAGTGAGCTTTTCTGATCAGATTTTGTCAACTTTTCACATTTTCGACTTCTTAAGAACCAATGGGCCAGAAAACCTGACACTTATGTGGAAGCATCCTGGGATAGTGTAGATTTTAAATTGTTCAAATTATGACCCCTAGGGACTGGGTGGGGCCACAATAGGGAATCAAAGTTTTACATAGAAATATATAGGAATAGTCTTTAAAAATCTTCTTTAAGAGAACCACTGGGCCAGAAAAGCTGAAACTTATGTGGAAGCATCCTGGGGTAGTGTAGATTCTAAATTATTCAAAATCATGACCCCTGGGAGTTGGGCGGGGCTACAATAGGGAATTTAAAGTGTCCAAATTAAGACCCATGGATGACCCAGTCAAAGCTTCTCAGGTGAGCGATGTGGCCCATGGGCCTCTTGTTTTAGCTCTACTGGTCAGAGACCAGAAGAGCTTATGCGATAGGAAGGTGTCCCTTTGTCCGTCTGTCTAGCTGTCCATCCGTTGTCTGTCCGTGGCGTCTAGTTGTCTAGCTGTCCATCTGTCTGTAATTTTTCAAAACACTACTCCTCTGTTTTATTCTGATTTCAATATAACTTGGCACACAAGTAGACTGCACTAAGGTACATAGTGCATTGTTTTTTTTAAATTTCAATGAACGGTGCTGCCATGGTTACTAAAAATAGAAATTTCTGTATAAAAATTCCTTTAAAACACTACTCCACCTACAATTTTGGTATGATTTTAATGTAATGTGGCACACAAGTAGACTACACTTAGATACATAATTCTATTTAATGCTGTCTGTTGCAAAGTTTCAAATCCAAGTGCTTCCTTTTCTTTGTTATGCATACAGACCAGTAGAGCTACAGTCTCATCAGAGACTTCTTTATTATCCTTTTCATCACACCGCAACTTTCTTTTTTTCAGTATACACAGATATATGTACATACACATAAAAGGAGACATCATCTCATGATCTGTGGATCCATTGAAAACTTTAAGGACAAAACTGTTGATAATTCATTCATGTAATTAAAAGAGTGTTGACTTGAATATTGAATATCTAAATGGAACTAAGTTAGAGAATTAATTTAATAAGTATTATATTGTATATTACTCTTTTTATTCATCTGTCAAATTTCTTAATTAAAAATTAAATTTAAAGGCTTAAATAAGGATTTTTTTCATTATTTTAATTAGAACAAGTTCTTTAATTTATTTTTCTCTTACATAATTGATAAACAGGCATTTAAGGTCATGCGCAATGTAGTTTGCACTTTATTGGGTTCTTCCCTGGAGTTCAATAGTTCCACTAAAGGAAGGACCTGTGTGCAATATTTTTATTGTCTATATATGGATTTGTAAATCTCCTCTAAAACAGTTTTGATGAAAAAAAAATCTGGAATTTATGTTTTGTAATTTTTGTACATTTTTCTTTGAATAATGCAAAAAATTTCAAACTTTAATATTGTAACGGTCCAGAGATTTGACAGATTAGCTTTATACAGAGTTAATGAACCTGATTATTGTTGACATTGTAGGAGAGTTAAGATAAATTTGTATATGTGTTATAATTATTTGATATTGCAAGAATATGTACTGATTTATGCTTTGCATGTAGTTGATAGGTGATTATTGACAAGTTTAAGTGATTTACATGAGTTGAAATAGTTTGTGCACATGTTTTGAGTTACGTAGAAATCAGCTGATCATAGCAGTAGTAAAGTTGTGCTGTTATTTTAGCTTACTTCATGTTTCAGGTACTTTAATTGGTCTTCTGTAGTAGATGAACCATAGATTTATAGATGAAATCATGTTTTCTTGAAGTTTAACTTGTTTTCAGTTAATTATCGGCAGTTTATAGACTGGTAGATTTGTTTACGAACTTGGCGGTCGTAAATTGCGTAGGTTGAGCCCGATCGTTAAAGTTACGATAGTTTTCGGATTTTTGGAGTTAATTGTGTTATTTGTTGATTTAAATGGAGATTAATTGACTTATTCTAATTGAAGAATGTATTTGGAGATTACTTTCATTCAGAAAAGTTGTCTTGTGTGTAGTTATTAGATTTTCTATAGACTTTGCTGCTTACGGGAAATGTCACGAGAGATTCTCCAACGTTTTCCAATGAGTCCAACAGTTTCCAACATTTACGTCATGTTCTTGTATAAAAGAGAGAGATTCAAGGAATTTTTGCTCTTCTGCTAGGTTGGTTTGTTTAGAGAAGTCGTGTTTTAGGGTAAGGAGTTAGTATGGGTTGGGCGTTTTGATTTAGATTTAATAATAACTTTTTAGTTTTAGTTTTAGAAGAGTCAGGATTATTTTAAGGATTTTTAGGAACTTTTGGAATATTTGTGGAATTTTATAGGAAATTTTGGTCAGGTTTTAGTGAATTTTAGCTGAGAATTGGACTTGGTCAAAATTTGATGATTGTTTGAATTTTTGGTAAATTGTTGTTAAATTTTAGATTTACTTGAAATTGTTTAGGTAATTTATACATTTAGCTAAGGAAGCTAGTGTATTTCTAAATTTTGCTACTGTTTTTAACTGAAATTCAGACTTAGGAAATTTGCAGGAATTACTGGTGTTTGAAATTTCTTAGGAATTAATTAGGTCTAAGGGATTAAGTTTTAGTTATTGGTTTTTACTTTCATCCAGGAGGTCTGGGAGGAAGTTTTGAGAGTTAGGAGTTTTGTGAGTTGCATTGAAGTTGGTTTTAGACAGATAGGTTAGGACAAATAGGTGACATAGACAGACTGAGACAGAGTTTAGAATTTGTTGATTGTTTAATTGAGAGATAATTATTATAATAAATTGTAAAACTGTATTTTGTCTCATTTCAAGTACAGAGATTTACAAGGTTTTATCAAAGTGTGATTTTCCAACAAGATGGAAATTGTGAGATATAAAAGAGTAAGAACAGAGTAATGATAATTTAAGAATTTTAGTGACTTCCGTAGGTCTAGGTTGTAACGAGCTCGACAAATAGAGAAGAAAAGCTGAGAGATTTCGTGTATTTATAAATTTAGTGTAACTTAGAGAGCGCGGGTTAATAAAAGGAGGTTTAGGTTTTGGGCAGTGGTGTTTTATCTGAGTTCATTGATTAAAGGGAGATAATTTAGTGTGTTGTGGAAAACGATTAAAGAGTATTGAGTTTTGAACCACTGCGCCATATTATTCCTCCTGAGCTCGGGTTGAGCTGTGTAACGCAAGCCTTGCCACGAAAGATAAGACAGCCCCTATAGATAGAGTGAGGGAGACGGCGGTCCCAGCAGCAGTAGTAGGAGAGGTGCCGTCCGCCTGCTCCCCACCCCGTTACACTTGGCGTCGCCGGTAGGATTTGTACTTCCAACCAAGGAGTGTTGGTATCACAAATCCAGTGAAACGAACATCTCTAACTACAAAAATGGTGAAGAGGAGACAACAAGCCTCAACAACATCTAGACAAGAGGGAAGTCAAGCTGATCATGAGGAGATACAACAGATTACAGATGATGAGATGAACATTGGAGCCTTGACTGTCACTGAAGGAGAAACAGATTACGAAACTACAGCAAATGAATTTGGGTCATCTGAGGAAGATGACATACCAAATACTGTCAGACCACAAATCAACGTTGGAGCTGAAGTCCATATGAGAAGCAGTCCATCACTACCAAGCATTAGGCGAGATGCAGATCTACATGAAGTGAGAAGGCCTACACCAGTGAGGCATGTTGGAAGATCTGGATTACGGAGGAGCCTGGGAAACGCTAATCTAACAGAACCAACTCCTACAAGAAATTCTTCCAACGATGCAGGAGACAATTCACCTGGTATTTACAATGCAGTAAAAGGAGCCTTGAAGGAAATGACCAGTCAGATTGTATCAGCTATCCAGACAGCCTTTGCTGGATTCACCGCCCAACAGAACACTGACTACGCTACCGAGAAACTGGAAAATGGGAAGTCCTCTGACCGCCTTGCGAGGAGCATGGTACATCAGAGGAGGAAAATCCAATCCACATCCAGGGACCACTATCAACCCCCCTCATCTTCAGAGGAAGAGACCGAACCAATACCCAGGAGACGGTCATCAAATGGCAGTGTCAGGACCAGTGAAATTTTCCAACCAACCCACAAAGGCCAGAAATCACATGTGAAGTTACCAGCTTTTACAGGAACGGATGAAAAATGGGAAGTTTGGTACAACAGATTTGAGGCTGTCGCCCATATTGAGCATTGGACACAGGAGGAAAAACTGCGAGAAATCCTCCCAAGGCTACAAGGAGTAGCTGGGGAGTTTGCATGCGGACAGTTACCCACCTCAGTCCTAAGTAACTACAAACTCCTACTGAAGGAGCTACAAAGCAGATTTGGTGAAATTGAGACTACCAAACTCTACGTAATGCAGTTTACCCGCAGAAACCAACAGCCTGGTGAATCAGCTGAGGAGTATGCTGCTGAGCTTAAACGTTTGTATGACAAAGCTTACAAAAACAGAGGCACCTCAATCAGACAGGAGGATTTGTTAAGGAGATTCCTCCTAGGACTTCGAGACCAGAAGACAAGGATTTATGTGGAATTGAATAAGGAGCCCGAGACAATCGAGGATGCTGTATATCATGTGGTACATTACCTGGAGACCACCAGATATCCCCATAATCCAGAAGACAGTGACAGGAAGGAAAAGAAACCCACAAGACAGGTCAATGCTCCAGTCAAGCAGAAACCTGTTAAGAAATCAGTTCAGCCACAGTAAAAGCAATCAACAGGATGGAAGTCTGCACAACAGAAATCCCAAACAGGTGCTCCAAGGACCATCATCATACAGGAAGGAGATCTTCAAAATCTGGTAAAGCAGTTGGTAGAGGAACAAATCAGATCTCAATTACAGACACAGTCTACAGAGAGGTCATCTGATTCCAACCAATGGCAAGGGAGGAGGGAAAATCCCACTAGTGCCTTCAATGTAAGATCACCTTACCATGGTAACCTACCAGCACCCAAGGGACAAGCAGATCCTCAAACAAGTAGACCAAATAATGGAATTTGTTTTGCTTGTGGCCAAAACGGACACTTTGCCAGGAGCTGTCCACTGAGGAATCAACAGAAAACTCATAACAATGAGGGGAGATTCCAACAGAGTACTCTTAGTACTGCCAATCAACAACGACCCAACGAAATCCAGCGAAGTGGAGATGTAACCTTACAAAGTTCCTCTCCAAATTTGACCCACTTGTCGTCAAACTAGAGAGGGTCACTCCTGTTGACCAGGGAGTGACCCAAACTGATGGGAAAGATAACGGTCATAGGAAAATGCAGGAGACAACACAACCAACAGCAGTAACCACCCTTGGTGATCAAGGTATCACACAAATTGCTAGACAACTCATGAGGAGTGAGGGCATCTACATAAAAGGGAGGATTCAAGGCATGAAGGTCATGCTCACAGTCGACACGGGAGCTATCCGGACGGTGCTGTCAGACCGAGCCTACAGGAAGATCCCTGAGGATGTACGACCCCACTTAGAGAAGTCTTACATGTTAACCAGTGTAAATGGCCAACCTCTGAAGGAGATCGGGAAAGCCAAGTTCAAGTGTGAATTAGGAGAATTGAAGTTTGAGGAAGAGTTAGTTGTTGCTGAAATTGAAGATGAAATTTTATTGGGATTAGATGTGCTGATGAAGGGTCCAGGTGGACCAGCCATTATTAATCTTCATGAGGGTGTCATCCTGTTGAATGATTGTTCCATCCCTTGCATACAGAACCATCAACCCAGCCCACTGGGGAAAGTTTGTGCTGTGGAAGATTATCAGATTCCCTCCAAATCAGAAATGATTGTGGATGTACCAGTACTTGTTGATAGAGAAGAGGATGAGTTTAGTGAAGTGTCAAAAGGTTTTACAGTGAAACCGTTGGAAAAGTTTGCTGCTAGATATCCAGAGACAATGGCAGATAATGTTGTTGAGAATAATGATGAAGTTATGGGTAGTAGAATCAGCATGGAAATCTCTGAGGAAGAGGTGAACACCGTGATCATCCAGGGAGATGAAGAAGACAAAACTAAGAAGTTTGACTTAGGATCAGACATATTGATGTTACCTCAAAGTCAAGGAAAGGATACCGGCTATGGTGCAGTGCCAGTGAAGAGACTGTACTTACTGCCATCTGTAAAATCCACTGTCTATGGTGGCAACGATGGAACCTTCACCACAGCCTTACCGGTGCAGTGGGAAACCAATGTTGGAATCATCAGGAATCTCGCCATGAAGGGGACAGGAGAAGGGGGCATTGGTGGAGCAAGACCCCCATCATTCACAGAGGATCCACATAAGGAGAACACAAAGGTAAACGTTTTATAGCTTTGACGATTACCATGATGGTATGAGGTGATGATGATGAGCCAAGCAGAGATGGACCATAGGACCAGACAGTGATGCTTGACGGGAAGAAGTAATCTGACGAGACGATGCCTTGATGAGAAGGACCAGGAACTGCGCGTGATCGTGTTAAATGGAACTGTGCTAAGTGATATTCTATTCTAGGAAAGAATGAAGGACGGTAAATTAAAGCATTGATATGTGTAAATTATAGTCAAAGTTCTAATCTCAGATGTTATGTCATATTATTGTAATGTATTGATGATTGTACATTGTAAGGTAGACACTTTGACCTTAATGTTTAGATTTGACATTTACTTGAGATAAGTCATTTGTGAGGACACAAATAGTTTGAGAGGAGGGTAGTGTAACGGTCCAGAGATTTGACAGATTAGCTTTATACAGAGTTAATGAACCTGATTATTGTTGACATTGTAGGAGAGTTAAGATAAATTTGTATATGTGTTATAATTATTTGATATTGCAAGAATATGTACTGATTTATGCTTTGCATGTAGTTGATAGGTGATTATTGACAAGTTTAAGTGATTTACATGAGTTGAAATAGTTTGTGCACATGTTTTGAGTTACGTAGAAATCAGCTGATCATAGCAGTAGTAAAGTTGTGCTGTTATTTTAGCTTACTTCATGTTTCAGGTACTTTAATTGGTCTTCTGTAGTAGATGAACCATAGATTTATAGATGAAATCATGTTTTCTTGAAGTTTAACTTGTTTTCAGTTAATTATCGGCAGTTTATAGACTGGTAGATTTGTTTACGAACTTGGCGGTCGTAAATTGCGTAGGTTGAGCCCGATCGTTAAAGTTACGATAGTTTTCGGATTTTTGGAGTTAATTGTGTTATTTGTTGATTTAAATGGAGATTAATTGACTTATTCTAATTGAAGAATGTATTTGGAGATTACTTTCATTCAGAAAAGTTGTCTTGTGTGTAGTTATTAGATTTTCTATAGACTTTGCTGCTTACGGGAAATGTCACGAGAGATTCTCCAACGTTTTCCAATGAGTCCAACAGTTTCCAACATTTACGTCATGTTCTTGTATAAAAGAGAGAGATTCAAGGAATTTTTGCTCTTCTGCTAGGTTGGTTTGTTTAGAGAAGTCGTGTTTTAGGGTAAGGAGTTAGTATGGGTTGGGCGTTTTGATTTAGATTTAATAATAACTTTTTAGTTTTAGTTTTAGAAGAGTCAGGATTATTTTAAGGATTTTTAGGAACTTTTGGAATATTTGTGGAATTTTATAGGAAATTTTGGTCAGGTTTTAGTGAATTTTAGCTGAGAATTGGACTTGGTCAAAATTTGATGATTGTTTGAATTTTTGGTAAATTGTTGTTAAATTTTAGATTTACTTGAAATTGTTTAGGTAATTTATACATTTAGCTAAGGAAGCTAGTGTATTTCTAAATTTTGCTACTGTTTTTAACTGAAATTCAGACTTAGGAAATTTGCAGGAATTACTGGTGTTTGAAATTTCTTAGGAATTAATTAGGTCTAAGGGATTAAGTTTTAGTTATTGGTTTTTACTTTCATCCAGGAGGTCTGGGAGGAAGTTTTGAGAGTTAGGAGTTTTGTGAGTTGCATTGAAGTTGGTTTTAGACAGATAGGTTAGGACAAATAGGTGACATAGACAGACTGAGACAGAGTTTAGAATTTGTTGATTGTTTAATTGAGAGATAATTATTATAATAAATTGTAAAACTGTATTTTGTCTCATTTCAAGTACAGAGATTTACAAGGTTTTATCAAAGTGTGATTTTCCAACAAGATGGAAATTGTGAGATATAAAAGAGTAAGAACAGAGTAATGATAATTTAAGAATTTTAGTGACTTCCGTAGGTCTAGGTTGTAACGAGCTCGACAAATAGAGAAGAAAAGCTGAGAGATTTCGTGTATTTATAAATTTAGTGTAACTTAGAGAGCGCGGGTTAATAAAAGGAGGTTTAGGTTTTGGGCAGTGGTGTTTTATCTGAGTTCATTGATTAAAGGGAGATAATTTAGTGTGTTGTGGAAAACGATTAAAGAGTATTGAGTTTTGAACCACTGCGCCATATTATTCCTCCTGAGCTCGGGTTGAGCTGTGTAACGCAAGCCTTGCCACGAAAGATAAGACAGCCCCTATAGATAGAGTGAGGGAGACGGCGGTCCCAGCAGCAGTAGTAGGAGAGGTGCCGTCCGCCTGCTCCCCACCCCGTTACAATATCTTTTCAAAATCCCTGGAAATGCATGCTGATTTTTTGTCTAAAAATATGTAATATGGTACATGTATTATAAGTTTAGATATAGAATTTCTTGAAAAATTATCAGTATAGGTAAGATACCTTGCATATTTCCTTAAATGTAAAATGAAGGGATGTGTACCTTTATTAAATGAACTAGGGAATTCATGAAGTGTGCATATTTATTTAATAGTGTTTTATTTTGCATGCACTATGCCTAAAGGCAGAGATTTTTTACCGGGTGGTAAATTCCAGGTGAGGGAGGGGCTTATTTTGTACAGGTGTGAATGCCTTGGGGGCTACCAGTCTACCTGTGGCCATCTGTCTCCTAATTCCTATACACAGGAAGTGGTTTAATACACAGTGAATTACCCAGATGTCAAACTTTGCCTGTGTTGGGGTTTTGAGACAATTTTGAATTTAAATAGAAGTAATACAAACTTTCTCTATATTGATTTATTTATGAATGTTTGAAAACACCCCTACCCATTTAAAACAATTATGATGATATCATACTATGAACTCAAATATTACAACAAAGATTATTTTAGATGTTAAAGTATGTGTTAATAAAAAAAATAAATACTCCAGTAACAAGTCTAACAACCATATAAGACTTAATGTTTCATTCACGCCAAGGACTCCATGAATTGAATGAAAAGAAAGCCTTGTTAATTAACTATATTTCATTAAAAAGAAAAATGTAGTCAGGGTTTGACACATGGTGCGAGTTCACTATGTGTCAAACCCTGACTACTATAATACATGTAGGCATATAGTACATGCAAAATACTACACTAATGTTATTATTATGCATCCCTATTATAATGTCACCTTGTGCAACGTGCGTCATAATCTTTTTCTTTAATTTTGAACTTTCCATGCTTTAGGTATAATGTACAGATAATTTTAATTAGAGAAGAGTATTTGACTGAAGGGGGGGATTGCAAGAAACTATTTCAAAAGAATTATTTTGAATGTTAATTTTTCATCTGAAGTGTTAAGTACTGCAGAATGTAGCTCTCCGAAATAATATATATTGACAGACGGGAGAGCTACATGTGCAGTGCCACCCATAGTCGAGCACTATTTCGGCATAGTATGTTTATGCTACAGTGTATTTAAATCCTAAGAACATAATGCAAGAATAGTATGGTATATGGGTTATGTCACAGAGACAAACTGACAGGAAGCATAATAATTGACAATATGCATTTATTACAAGAAAATTGAATTCCTGAAAGAAGCTGAATAAATTTAAGCCACTGAAGTACCAATCTAATTAAAATTAGATGTTAGATCTGCTCACATAGTCACTACAGTAAGTTTAGCGAGTATGCGTGCGGGTCTAACATCTTATTTAAATTACATGTAGATTGCTGAAGTAAAAGTTTAATACCCAATATCATTCTGCTATATTTGCATCCGCGCTAGTATTAACAGTGAGCTTTAACTAACTGTGGCCTGAATCTCTTATTTTATATGTTTTGGGGTGTCCAAAATCAAGGTGCATACATATGTTAAACAAAGAAGAAACTTGCAATGGCCTAAGGTGACTTATCAGTTGAATCCATGTCAATGGTGCATATAGTTATTTTATGTACCAAAAATAATAAGTAAAAGATCAACAGAGAGCTTTTATTAAAGAAGTAACCATGGTAACAGAACTAAGGAAAACTTGTCTTCTACTGGATGATAAGAAACACTGAGTAGAGTACCACCGCAATTTTTGGATCCATGCCCTTTCATCATGTTTATTTTTGAACGGCAGGCGCGGATCCAGGATTTGGAGTTGGGGGGGGGGCGCCAAAATTAGGCAAGGGGTCTGGGGGCCGCTTTGAGGCCCCCAGTGGGTCCAGGGCAAAGCCCTGGTGGGGGCCCAGGGGGCGAAGCCCCCGGAAGCTCCTGGATTCTAGAGATTTTGAAGGGTAAAAATGAGGTCTACCAAAGCCCTGGTGGGGGCCCAGGGGGCGAAGCCCCCGGAAGCTCCTGGATTCTAGAGATTTTGAAGGGTGAAAATGAGGTCTACCAAGTAGACATATTTGATTTACGCTAACTTTGACAATTTTAGGGGGGGCGCGCGCCGGGTGCGCCCCCCCTTAAATCCGCCACTGAACGGGTTCAATGAACTGTCAAAAATTATGGAAATGTTTCTAATTAAGGTGTAGGTAAAATGTTTTGAAATTAGTGAAAAGGTAAAATTGTTAAATATTTTTAATGCAAACTACCAGTAAATGTGCGTAATGAAGACGGTTGATTTTTTTTTCAACATTATTTCTTGTTCATTTGTCAGATCGGGTTCGTTATGTGTAAAATAATTTCCAGCTGTCATTGGAACAAAAACAAAGAAAATTTAGAGTAAAAAATAGGTAAATTATTACAGTTTGTTCATCTGAATAAGTTTTAAAACTCTTTGAGAATCTCAGAGTGAATGACACGCCCAAATTTCATGTGATTTTTTACTTGGAAACCCATCAGTTTAGTGCAGCAAACAGGCAAAGATCTAACAACGTATATGGATCTGATCTTGTTGTAAAGCTTGACAATTAAATGACACTTACACAATAAATTAACTTTAATGATTAGGAGGAAAATAAACAAAAAAGATTTGTTCTTTCTTAATTGCATTTTTTTTCTCACTAAAAGTTTACAAACAAGGAATAAAAGAAGGTAATCTACATACAAGGAAATTGTCTTTTTAGTTTTAAAAAACTGAAAATTATAGAGATAATTAAACCACTTTTGATTTTTAGTGCTATTTCATGTAAAATATTTAATCATTTGAAAAATAAAACATTACCCCACTGCCCCCCAAATTGGTTAATTTTAAGAAATAAAAAAATGGTGTAGGAAACACAGAAACTTAAATGAAAATAAATAATTAATGGTAGTTAAACTGTTCAATATTTTCTTTATTTGGTTTAAAACTGTTGTTTCTTAATCCCATGGGAGAATTTTTTTCTATTTTGAAATAAAAATGGGATAAATCCCACATTTATAAAGAGATGGGAGATTATTTTCTGTATACAAAAATATGGGAGATTTTGTCCCATTATAAAGCATTTATGGGATTTTTAAACTTCTATGGGAGAAAAAATCCCACAGAATACCCTTTTCTCCCACAGAATAATGGTGGGATATTGGTTAGGAGAGAAAATCCCACCATAATCCCATGGGATTTCTTGATTTCAGGTGTAATATCTTTTAAACTGGAAGATATTCAGGTGTAAAGGTTAGTCCATGTTGTGCGATTAAAAAAATCCCACCGGATGACATAAATTTTTTCTATGTACCTTTGGAAAAGTGGTTGGCGAAAGTCCGGACAAATGTCGTGTCCGGAGTTAAATGTCGCACTGTTTAATTTAAATTAAAAACTTCATAATAGAAACAAACGTTCAAATTTTGTAGAATCGAATTCCAGGATATGATAGGGGAAATGATGAGAACGATTATATTCCAGAGGTGTGTATACATGTATGTATGAAATAAATAATTTCCATTTCATCATTTTTTTCTGTTTGATTCATGGAAATGAAGATAACAGCGGTTAAATAAAACATTTTTACAGATACCAAGATATGTACATCAAATACCTGATGGAGAAGTTGTAGAGAAAACAAAGGTTTGTATAATTATACTTTTACGCGTATTCATTGACGTATGTTTAATGAATATCATAAGGTTTTTACCGAAGTTTTTCACTTTTTAAAAACAAAACTATTAAATTATATGTATGCTTATTCCTGTATGTAAAGATAGAACCTTCAAATACCTTGGTCCTTTTTAAAAAAAACTTAAAATAAATTAGCGATTTTGGAGGGAATAAAATCATACATTTTAAACTAAAAATCCTCTCAATCTTGTTTTTATTAATAAAACCTCTAAAATATGAAAATTATTTTTAAACAGAAAAGGTGTTCACTCAAAAAGATCTGTAAATACCTTGTGTGGATACTGACTTCACTCGGAATAGCTGTTCTCATTTCCCTGACGACTTTGAATAATAAAGAAACGAGCAAGCTCACTTCTTTGTCGGATAAAGTTCCTGAGATGTCATACTTTCGGGAACAAAAAGAAGGTATTCAAGTCGATTTCTTACGTGTTAAATGTTCTAACAAACAAATTTGATGGTACCTAAACATAATCATCATGGCGGAAGAGCAATGCGAGTTTTCTTTCGGCATTCTTTTTAGATATGAACGAAATGAAAAGTATCCTCAACATTTTAAAGACGAAAATGATAGAGACCCCAAATTCCCCCAAAAGTATGTATAAAATTTCAATAAAAGCATATTTGTCTTACAGCTTATTTATCATGTCAGTTTTTTCTACTTTTATTGGTGTTCATAATATTTTTTTTTTATAGATTCATCGTCACTTTGTGTGCAAGATTGCAGTTCAACTTCGGATGGGGATTTTCAAAGTTGCCAAACGTGTAATGGTTACATAACTTGTTCAAATAGAATACTATACAATAGGACTTGTCCACCGGGGATGAATGGTAACCTAATGTGGGATGACAATAAAAAAAGATGCATGTTTACAAGTACCACCTGTTAGACAAACTTATTTATAAGTTCATCAAAGATTTGACAGTTTTTTCCTATGTACCTCCCTCATTATTTGTTAATCCTGGGTAAGCAGGACATCCTGTTTTGACAACTTTGTGTACTTTTTATCTGTCAAAATTTAAAATACTAAGCATTGATGGTTGTTTGCGATAAGAGAGATGTATTTGCCGATTTTATCAATAATTTTGACTTATTGATGTTATTTACTAGTATCTTTTGTGATTTTCCGTTAACTATAATTTTGCACTTCAATAATTGTCAATAGAGTGCCATTTATATTCAATTTTGTTGTAAAAGATGTTTTAAATATCAAAAATGACATGCTTTTGAAAATGTCCTCCTTGGAAAAGAAGCTTAGAGTTTAAGTATGATTACTACTTGCAAAATTGAATTCGAGCTCCACAAAAAATTCTTCGGAAAACAATGGTGTTACATGTATTTGTTTTTCAGCTTTTACTTCTATATATTGAAACTGAAACCTAACTTATTTTTTCCTCCAAATTATATTTCTAGAAATTAGATGGTTTTCAGATATTTGCTAGATAATCGTTTATCTCATTCTATTCACTTCTAAACATACTTTAATATAATATAGCATTTTAACTTTTTATCCTCAATCCTATTCTAATGAATGAAAAAAAATTTCATTTTCCAAGAAAGTTCAAGACATTTCTCAATTAGTTTTTAACGGGCCGTCTATAGTTTTAGTATGGGAAAACTACAATAGCGAAACTCTTAAAAAAAAAAATTATACCATATATAACTTACATTAACTTCAGTGTACATGCAAAGTTTGGGGAAAATCTACCGTCCACGTATTTTTGAGGGACCGTCTCAAAATACAGGTACATTTACTATAGGATTATATAGAAAAAGGCCAATTTTAGCACTTTAAAGCAAATTATTTAAAAAATACAATAGAAATTTTGTTCAAACTATAATATTTAATGAGTAATACTATATAATACGATATATATAAGAAACACAAAATCCTACCGTCTTGTTTTCAGAGGCGGCATCTCAAAATGCAAAAAATTAGCAAATTTTACTATTTTTTATAGAGTATTACAAAATATGACTTACACTATAGATTCACATGAAAGAATGATAAAAATATTGGAGATATTCTCAAATTTCTATGTTTTAAATTTCAAGAGCGTATGTTTATTACTTTTTCTTTAATAATATTTTTATTACCCCTTTCTTTAAGAGCTACAAATCATAATAACGTCAAAAACACACTGCAATGAAGTCAAATAACTTATCAATTGCAAAATCCGTTAAAAAAAAGTTTTATCAAATTGTAATTACATTTTTATACCTATAATTTCTTTATTTTGTTTAAATTAAATGATTAAGCGAAAAAAGTTGCATTAAACAGTAAATACGCTTCATTTTACTATGATGCGCGAAATATTGCGCAATGAAAACTATAGTCGGCCCCCTTAAGTTAAAACTGTCTTATATTGATCAATAATAGAAAATTCCTCTTAAAAATACATATACATATACTAAATAGTAATTTAGATACAAAGCATACATGCATACGTATGTAGAGTGTAAATGTTATAATCATTTAAGAGGATTAATAAAAATCACTGGTCGGTATTTTGGTGTTAGTAGTTTAAGAGAATTAAACTTAATAAAATAAAGAATTTGTACTTATATTGTGCAATCACTAAAGAGACATGAAATAAAGTATTCTAGCGGAAAAAATCCATTCAACAGTAAGATCAGGAGCAGATCAAGCACGGCCCTCTAAAACATTAAAGGTGGGATCAAGTGCCATGATGGAGTGAACATTCCCTGTCGTCCATCTACTCCTTGTCATGATCGGAAAATAGTGGATATACAAAATGAGGAATTTAAAAACTACGTGCAAACGAAACTTAAAGAGAATATGAAAATATTTATTTCCCAATGTACATAGTATCAAATACAATACTATCAAGTACTATTTCGATACATTATAGAACGTTTCTCTTCGAAAAATTAAGAGGATGATAGTTATCAAATTTAGCTGCTTCTTCGACTCAAGGGAATCTTGAAAATGTTTCATATCTTGTAATTAATTTCGTCACAATATACTCATGACTTGAATATTATTGCGTGTAAATGCTGGACAACTTCGAAGTCTTATGAGAATTGGTTTTGCAACAACCTAGTTGCTTTATCATTGGTATATCTGCTGACATTTAATTTGAACCTTAAATGGTCAGTTTTTGGTACTTTTAGTGGAGAAAACTTTATGATTTTGTACAAAATTCTACATAAAATTCCTTTTGATTTGTTCACATGTTAAAGGGAGTAAATGTACATATGCATGTTAACTAATCGGCCGAATTGGTAGCTCAATACATTTATTTACATACTGAAATTCTAATGGGTAAATTCTTTAAGTATGAACGTTAGCACTATTTATATCATAAAGGTTCTCCTTTTGACATATAAGGGGACCCGACAATTTTGGTCTGACATGCACAGAAAAGGAAAGCTGAATACGACCCCTAAATCGAATAGATGTCCATCGATTTTCTCTTCATGTACCGTTACATCTATGGCCCCTACATCGTAATATCGTTGATCGCAAGAAGTTATAGTTGCTTCCTTTTTCGATGTAATGAGTACATGTTATAAAAGAACATTATTTACTTTCTCCAGATATGATGAAAGAATTTAGAATAAATGCCTACATATTATTCTATAAACATAAAAGAAAGTAACTTCCAATAGTGATGATCCTCATTTTACAAACAAATAAGAATTCCAAAATTTTCTCTCATTTGAAATTTATGTCCACGTTGATATATTATTGTAATTTCAATGGAAATAAAATTAATACCGTATTGTTAGTTTATATGATTATAATTCTTTCTTTATTTTTTTTTTCTGTCATAATTCGTAAAAAATTAAGTGAGTTGATTTCTTGATAATTTAACCAGAATGTTAATTTTGCCAGGAGAAAGATAATAAGTTATGAAAGCCAAATACCGTATAATCAGAATTATTAGCGATTTAATTTGGGCATTATTTGTGAGAGTGCCGAGATCTATAAAATTTAATATCGCTAAAAATTATCATATATTGTGTTTTATTTGTAAAAGCTTCTTTAGTGAACATTTTAAAATCAAATCGATAAAATTGCTTATCGCTAAAAAATAAAAGAAAATATTTAAGGACAATTCGTCTCACTAAAATTTCCACTTATACGGTATGCGTGTAGATCTGGAGTGTCTGTTTTTGCTCCTGACATCTGTGGATGGGGACTTTTGAAACTTACATTTGATCGAGGTCACTTGTCATATAAGACAATATTTGAAAATCTAAACTTACAATTTTATCTTACATTGATATGGAAATATGAATAAGTATTTACTATACAGTTTGCTGGATATGCCGCGATTTAAGTCCGTGTTGCATAAATTATCCTACGTTTCTAAGTCATTGATTCATTAAGGAGGAATGTCACACCAACTTTTTATTTTATAGATCTCTGAGTCAACCTTTTTAAACGATAGATCCAGCACTGAAAGGCCGACATTAGCTCTAAATTATTTTATATGAATTTTTTTGTAATTTTTCACAGAAAATTTCAAAAAAATTCTTTACCCAAATTAGATGCTTTCTTGTTAAACTTTTGCTGTAAATGATGCTTCACATAAATACGGAATACAATATGTAAAGAAAAGCCTTATAGATTAAAAATTTTGAAATAAAAAGTATTTGTTCAAATAAAAAACACATAATTTGTTAATAATTTTTAAACTTGTGGTTAAAATTATCTTTAAACCAGTCACAACTTTTTTTTTCATTGTGGCCAATCCCGATCAAAATTAAACCGATCCGAACCATAATTGTACAATTATTGGAAATAAAAAACATATTCCCAAGAACACTAGTCTGATTTTGTGTAATAAGGGTTAAAACATTATTGAACTTGACAATAAAATATATTTTTTCATTGTAAATACACGAAAAGGCAAAAAATTAGCAATTTATTCATTTTGTGTTAATTTTGTTCGAGATCCAATCGGAACTCCTCGAATGTTTCGCAAACTCAACAATGTTATTGTTGAGTTCGCGAAACATCCGAGGAGTTCCGATTGGTTCGAGATCAGTTTAATTTTGATCGGGTAAGGTCCAAAGATTAACAATATTGATTTCTCTAAAATTTCTCAATTTCGTTTCAATATCTTTTTAAAATATGATTGACAAACATGTTGTCCTCAGCTGTGACTAGTTTTATGTTTAAAAAAACATTTACAAATAAAGTGATTTATTTTCATAAATATTTTTTATAAAAAAAAAATTAAAAAGTTCAACCAGCCTTTCTTTACAAATTTACTTATATATTCATATGATGCATTCATTTACAGCAAACTTTTAACTAAAAAACAACTTATTTATAATTTTTTCATTTTCTATAAAAAATACAAAAAAAACAATTAATAGAAAATAAAGAGCTTATATCAACTTCTCAATTCTGAAACCATTGTTCAAAATGGATGACTCAAAGATCTATAAAATAAAAAGTTGGTGTACATGTGGCATTCCACTTTAAATCATTTAATCTTATGAAGGTGGTATTTTATTTTTAGATATATCTTGAAATTTTCTTAAAATTTGCCATATTTTTTTTCAGAATAGGGTCCTGTTCTTTTGAATACATACATGTGTCAAGTCAATATTCAATCAAACAGCTGTTTGTATTAAATGGATCTGTTCCACCGATTGCATCGAAACAGCAGTATACATAAGACTAAAAAAACAAAGTTCTGAATTGAATATATTTCATGATTTTGATTTGTCTACTTGAGACATTTTTATGGCTTTGTCAGCATATCATCAATAAAGCAGCTCACTGTGTGCCTTCTCACTCTTCTCAATAGCGCCGACCTCCCCCATCTAAAATAGAAAAAAGATACATGCATAAGATTTTTCCGAACACTAAAAGTATTTAAAAGGTATTCAAAAGAAAATGTTCAATGGTATACAGCTGAAAATGAAATGAAACAATCAAAACATAAAAAGAAGAAAAAAAAAGTCACCATAAGAACAAAAATTCATTGACTGAGAAATAATTAAGTGTTGTTTCCAACATTTTAAACTTACATATACAGCATAATCCACTGTAACCATATCTGAAGTCGCAGTATCCGTTAAAACCACAATTCGTGTACTGGTCACAATATCCGTAGCACTGATTACCATGGCCATAATATCGCGCTAGAAATTAATTTCAATTATTAGTTTCAGCATTTTTATCCATCGTTTACATGTGTCACCAAATTTTCCGAAAGTTTATTTTTGAAAGAAAGTTGGGGTATATTATTGTTACTCATGTCCGTCCGTCAGTCTGTCACACTTTTCTTCCCTGAACTCCTCCTACATTTTACACAGTAGCCTAATCATCTTTTGGGAGATGGTTGGTGGTGTCATGTAGATGTGCAGTAAAGTTTCGGAATTTTGATTTTGCCCCGGGGGGGGGGGGTCAGGGGGGTCTAAAAATGGCGTTTTTTGTGCAAAAAGTCCCGTCTTCCCTGAACTCCTTCTAGACAGACATAATATAAACACAAGAAACAAAATATGTATAATAATTAGTCAAATGGAAAACAAATATATACTATTTAATTGGAATCACAAAATAGATTGTTATTTCAGGGACAGGAAGTGGATAGGGAGATTGGAATCCCCCATCCCCCCCCCTCTGGAATTTGCTTTGTTATTTAAACAAGACTATATACTGAAGCAAATAAAAATGACTCTAGACATCCTCCCCCTAACTTAAAAAACATCGACCTCACTATCATTGTTTTTTCATTTGTTTATTTGTTTTCAGTTTTTTTTTCTCCTTTTTTCGAAAGTTTATTTTTGAAAGAAAGTTGGGGTATATTATTGTTACTCATGTCCGTCCGTCAGTCTATCTGTCACACTTTTCTTCCCTGAACTCCTCCTACATTTTACACAGTAGCCTAATCATCTTTTGGGAGATGGTTGGTGGTGTCATGTAGATGTGCAGTAAAGTTTCGGAATTTTGATTTTGCCTCGGGGGGTCAGATGGGGGTCTAAAAATGGCGTTTTTTGTGCAAAAAGTCCCGTCTTCCCTGAACTCCTTCTAGACAGACATAATATAAACACAAGAAACAAAATATGTATAATAATTAGTCAAATGGAAAACAAATATATACTATTTAATTGGAATCACAAAATAGATTGTTATTTCAGGGACAGGAAGTGGATAGGGAGATTGGAATCCCCCATCCCCCCCCTCTGGAATTTGCTTTGTTATTTAAACAAGACTATATACTGAAGCAAATAAAAATGACTCTAGACATCCTCCCCCTAACTTAAAAAACATCGACCTCACTATCATTGTTTTTTTATTTGTTTATTTGTTTTCAGTTTTTTTTTCTCCTGCTTGTTAGGAAATTCTGGGTTGGAATTTTTTGACTGAGATGTGAACCCCCCTCCCTACTCCCAAAAAAACAACGGGAGATAACTTCACAATATAAAATTCGTCTAGTGTGGCATGCGATGATCTTTGACCCTTTTTGAACTTTAACCTAATTGTTTGGGTGTATTTTACCCCCCACTATACTTAAAGCTTCTACTTACCGACTGCCTGTGTCTCGTCAACTTCATGAAATATAAATCCAATTATAACACAAAATAAATTAATCCAATGCACACCAGACTGCAGCCATGTGCTAATTCCATTCGACAAACCTTCGTCGATTCTGTCACCTTATCAGATAAAGTGGGAATCGGCCGAGGTGTGCCAAATGGTGTTTAATCTAAAATTATGATAATGGGTGACGCAACGTGATGTGATGTAGAAATTTACATGTTAACATGTATAGTACAAGAACAAATTTTAAATTAATTAATAACAAACGATATTTAACAAACCTTTTCCATCTAGCCTATTCCAAAAAGTATGTGCTGTGTGATTGTGGTGTCGAGTCGGGGGGGGGGGGGGATTATTAAATTTAAAAAGGTCCTTTTATGAGCAAAACATATATCAAAATCTAATTTCAGGCGCGGATCCAGAAATTTTTTCCAGGGGTGTTCTACCTCAGTCAAAAAAAATCCTATCCCAGAAATTTCTTGACAATCAAAAAAAAAAAACCTAAAGTAAAACTCACCAAACGTCAAAAACCTATATCGTAGGTGTGTGTGTGTGTGTGTGTGTGTGAGGGGGGGGGGTAGTGGTGACTTCTATTGCCTCAAATCTTTAACTTTTCATACCCATTTTACACATATTCGTGTTTACCAGGGGGGTCTGTGTTTTCCAAGGGGGGGGGGTCTATTGTAACTTTTTTCCTTATTTTAGTATATACATTTTTTAACCTTGTAAATTCCAGGGGGGGGGCCTGACCCCCCCCCCGGACAGATCCGCGCATGAATTTACATCATTAATAGACTTCAGACTGGTATATATTGAATTAAGCATGTATAGAATAAATATAAGAGGTTCTGAGTTATTGGTCACAGGGTCTGAGAATTTCAGACTCAATTTGATGAATACATGTAAATTATACAATTATTTTGACTTTTTCTTGCCTATTTATAGGCAAACACCTTAGTGTTGGTATTACTGTCTCATGACAGCATCTAGTTTCTTCTGTGATTTATTTTCCATTCATTATAAAAAGAAAAAAAATGAAACTCATGTAAGAAATGAACAGTACTCTGTTGTTATCAAACACATTACTGTAAATATTTTTTTTCTTCGTGACAACTTCATTTTAACGTTATTACGCGAAAGGTTATGCTCGCAAAAATTAAATTTTTTGCGTATAATTATAGTATTCCTTACAATTATATAGGGCAAAATTGAAATTCTGAAAATTTTGTCTCACTTATCTAGAGTCAATGACTACATGTATTTCACGAAAATAAAGTGTCACGGATATAACGTATAATTATGAAATGATTTTTTAAATGTACAAATTAATCAGATCGATGTAAAACTTACCATGAATTACGCTAAGCAAACAAACAAGGAGTATCAAAACAGCCAACACTTTGCCCATTGTGACGAGGATTGCAGATTGATCATACAGAGTTATTGAGGCGGCCTTTTATTTAAATCTAGATTTAAAATTGACCAATCGGTATTTTTATTTTCGATTTAAAACCTGAGTGAAATAAATATGCAGATTTATCCATCATCTGGGACATTTATTAAATGAACAAACCAATTACTAGATTATGTGCATTAATCAACATGTCAATATAGGTATAAATGTGTTTACATAATAAACAAAAGAACGCGGATATTCTTAAAATTGCATATTCATTATAATTATACTTCTCAAAGATATTGAAGTCTGAAATTTATTAATACCATACATCACACACATAAGGAAAAAAATAAAGAAGGTAAAATCCACAGGTTTTCCCATGTAAATTTCCAAATACGTAAACAAATGTACTATTTTGCATGACATTTTTGCATACATTTGAAATAGACGGTTTTTGATAATTGACAGAAATTATAATGGAAACTTGAGACTTAATCACTGTGATGATATTAAACGTATTATTAAAAACAACCAACAAAACCATCTTTAAAAAATATCAATTTTCTGCCAAGGATCACATAATTATGCTTGACAATTTGGTTTTTTTTAACTTCAAACACTTGACTTGTAAATCAGGATTTATTTAAATTTTGGTGGACACATACGTTTAAAATTACAGGTTTAGTAGGATTGTGTCGTAGTTCTATGCATATGTGTTCATATACGTAAATAAATGTAATGAAAAACAGTGATGAAATTTTAATTATAAAAATGGTGGAACATTTATTTAATGATTTTAATTGAATAATATATCTGTTTAAAGTATAGTTCAATGATCCTACTTTAATTTCATTAAATTGATATTGACAATGACATTTTACAGTCGGTGTGAATATAACTTTTAAGTTAAAACAATTACTGAACTGAATCTCT
The DNA here is from genome assembly GCF_032062105.1 of Saccostrea cuccullata. NCBI lineage: Eukaryota > Metazoa > Mollusca > Bivalvia > Ostreida > Ostreidae > Saccostrea > Saccostrea cuccullata. The sequence goes on from NW_026926328.1 coordinate 226,592, forward strand.
TTTGTTGATCTGACTAGATATAATAAGTTTATTTTCCCTGTATGTATACTGAGATAACTTCTTGAACTTCTTAAATCAAATTGTATTTAAATAATGTCATAATGTTTCTTTTCTTTTCTTTTAAAGGAATATATACATAGTCATATTAATACAAAGTACAATTGTATCTTATAAGATTTTTTCTAGGGCTGGGTATTGGCTGGAGATTTCGTATTGCGATATATTGCGATATTTTAAACTGTATTGTTATATGTATTGCAATATTTCCAATGTAATAAAATGGCATTTTCTTACTATATTTATTATAATTTACATGCAGAATGTACATAATTAAGATAAGTTACCGACACGAAAAAAAATCTTGTTGATTTCATTTTAGCAATGCACTAAAATGTTCCCACAGAACAACTTCTGTCTTAATGTTTGGCTTAATAATAAACTTTCATAAGTCCATTTTTATATTTAATGACAAAATTCCTTGATCTAAGCATATTGCCAATATATCGATATTACAACATCGTATTGCGATACATTTTTGTCATTGTATTGCAATATATTGAAATATCGATATTATTGCCCAGCCCTAATTTTTTCAGGGTTTAAGTATTGGAATGTTTGAATCATACGTTGTTGTTCAATAAAATTAATGTAGGTTCGTGCAGTCAGAATCAAACTGTCTGCAAGTATCTATCCACGAATAATATATTCTCAATATGTTTCAGGAAAGAGGGGCTAGGACTGTGACCTAAACAAAGCTAAACAAAAATATGATTTGAAAGGTTATGGGTTTATGTAAAATTGTCTTGAACACTGGTTAATGTATATCAATCTTCGACTTTTATGTTGTTGTTTTTTATTTGAATAAAAACAAGTTATTTATAATCAACGGATCATAGAACAATACAGTACTATCTGAAAAGGGGGCATAAATATCTAAGTTGTGCAGAACAGTATGTTTGGCCTGCACAATTATATAGTTTTGATTTTAATAAGAAAAGAAATGGTTTGAGAAACTTCTGCCGACCAGTCACATCCGCAGTGTGTTCCTGAGTCATGATCCGGTGAATGGACAAATCCGTGAAAATTTTAATGTTACAGCGCTAGCGGCTGCAACATTATTGAGGACAAACCAGTTGTGTACGATCGTTCGTGTACATGTACTAAGTAAGGTGCGTGATGGTTCGTGTAACGTGCTAGATCGTGCATATATAAGACTCAGTCATATGCTGTTTTAATTGTTTGTGATCGTGCATTAAGAAACGTGTTTTGGAAATCTTCATTGGAATGTTGTTTGTAAAGCACGCATTTCATTCTCTTTATTTATTAAATCAAAATAAAATAAATGGAGCGCAAAGTTAATAACAGAATGCAGAGCGGACTAATTATCGCTTGTTAATAAGCAGTATAGTAGCACGTGCAGTATTCTGTTCTCGTCTAATAGCGTGATTTTTTGTGATAAACAGTAATTAGATTTTTAACGACTTTTTCTTTGATGTTTAAAATATCAAAATATATATTTCTAGAAATAAAGAAATACATGTACATATCAGTCTCGTGCTCAATTCAATTCAATTCCTTTATTCCTTGTATCAGCAGATACATCAGATTAATATAGTAGTTACATACAATATACTTATTTGCCATGTAAACATATATTACAATGTATTTACACAAGCATTATTAAATGTACATATCTATACATACTCATTATTATAATAAATTTATTTTACTTTCTCGTAAATGACAAGCTTCTCTTAAAAAATTCCCCAGACCTCTTAATTCCCCTACATTTTGAACACTTAGTAATTGTATTAATTTATATACAGTACTATTTTGATAATAATATTTTTTAATATATTCATTCCTTAAATTTTCATATGTTGGACATTGTAAAATTAGATGAAATTCATCCTCTATTTCATTTAGAGTACACAATATGCATTTTCTGTCATTTCTATTGGTATTTGTGTATCTACGCCTTTCAATTTATAAGTTGTGATCAGACATCCTAAACTTTGAAATTATTTCTCGATTTTTAGCACTTAAAGGTTTATTAAGGTAATATTGGAGGCAATGTGTACATGTATCTGTAAGATATTTGTACAAATTAGCTTTTGGCATTTTGTCGATTTCTGATCTTAATTCTTAGATGTAAATATCTTTCATTCTCTGATCAATAAGTTTAGTAACATATTTATCATCATAATTTGTATTCATCAAGGACTTTAGTCCTAATCTATCCAGTTCTGTTTTGATATTTACAATCCATTCATCATTTTCCTGTACCGTTTCTTCATAACATGTCTTAAGAATACAATTTTCTGCTTTTCTTAATGCTCAATACTTACGTAAATATTTAGTCAGTGAATGTATATGTGCAAATGATTGTGTATGGATTTTGTTTATCAGCGTTTATCTCTAGAACTCTCTTTCAATTATTTTTTATGATTTCTGCAATAAATAATTTGTTCAATAATTGTTGATTTTATAGAGTCACAGATATGAAATCAATTGAAACGTGGATATGAAACTGATTCTTATAACTTAATTCATTCCCTGACATTTTTTACAATCATTTCAAATAACGCGCACCAATACCAAATCAAACAAGAGGCTCATGGGCCTGAGCAATTTGGCTAGGAAAAAAAGCAGAAATCAGTTTATTATTGAAAAGTTTAAACCCAAAAGTGGTCCCAACCAATCCTAAAAAGGGAGAGGGTATGATTTGAACAAACTTGAATCTATCCTTACGAAGGATGTTTGCATATATCTTTGACTACCTGTGGCTTTATTGCCTTAAGACTTTACATTTGAACTTACATGTACATTGTGGCCCCACTCTACGGCCAGGGGTCATGCCTGGAACAAAATTGAATCTACACTACCCGAGAATTCTTTCATATGAATAGGACTAATCATGGCTTTTCTATTCTTGAAAAAAAAAATTCTCAAGATTTTTTCTGCATGTTTCTATGTAAAACTTGTATTCAATGTTGAATGAATGTCCACTACCTGAGGATGCTTCATTAAAAATATGATCATTCATGCCTTTCCTATTTTTGAGAAGAATATTTTAAAAGAATTATCCTAGATATTTCTATGTAAAACTTTGATCGGCCATTGAAGCCCCGCCCTACACCCAGGGCTCATGATTTGAACAAACTTGAATCTACACTACGTGAAGATGGTTCCCTCTTAGTTTCAACTTTCCTGGCACAGTGGTTCTTGAGAAGATTTTTAAAAACATACCATCAAATTTTCATTATTTCTGAATTATCTCGCCTTGGATAAGGGCGTGGCCCTTCATTTGAACAAAATTGAATGCCCTTTACCTAAGGATACATTGTGCCAAGTTTGGTTTAAATTCGCCTGTGGTTCTTGAAAAGAAGTCGAAAATGTGAAAAGTTAACAACAACAACAATGACGGATAAGAGACAAATTTTGATCAGAAAAACTCACTTGAGCTTTCGGCTCAGGTGGGCTAAAAAGAGAAGAAGAAATCATACTCCGTCACGTTTTCATCACTTTGTCAATATCATAACCTGTACATATATAAATTATTCCCACAATATCAACGAGATATGTCTTCAAATAACTATTATTTCTGGTTGATGACCTTAAAGAAGTAAATATTTAAATGCATGTTAACTTCAAAGTCACATACATATTTACACGTAAATAGATTTGAATTTTATTGACTTTTTATTCACTACTTCTGTAGGTGATGCTGTACTGTATGTGAAGTTATATATTTGAAAGAAGAGGATTTACAAAATCTATAAAATAATATCATCAACAATGCCTCTTTGTGTCTTTTGCAGTAAAAATGATTTCAAATGTTATTTCTTTATATACTTTAACACTGAACCTTGATGTTTCTTGTTCATTACTCCTACATGTAATTGGCATCCGATCAAACCTCTGAAGTTATAGAAGTCTGTTTTTGCTCCAGCATTTATTTTGTTTAGTGGACGTTTGAGCGTAAATACTGTTCGTTATCTCCATAAATTTCATTTACAACAATAAAATACATCATTCTAATTAGTTTAGTAAAATACGTATATGCTGAAGATAGGCAGATGTATAGGAATATCTTTTTTATTTTTACATCATATGTCTGATCTAAGTATGAAAATAAAAATATCACCAATGTACTAATTGGAAGAATCGATATTGATTGTATCATGTCTTTTGTCTAAGACTTGATTATAAATGTAATTATATTTTAATCATAGACAATGTATTCTATCATAAAGGCAGCTGGTTGACCTTCTCATGAGTTTGTATGAAATATATGGAAATATTGAACGAAATCTAAGTAACCCAGGAAGTCAATTTAACAATACAAATTTAGGAGCATAGCAAACATGGGCCTTTTTAAAAAACATCAGAGTGTGATCATGTGCCATGGAGGAGTGAGGATCCGTTGTTAACCGGATATCCCCCCTTCCTTGCCTTGATCAGGACAGGAAAAAAGTCCTAGTAAGTAAATGATGGTTTAAGAAATAGTACGAAAAACATAAGTCAGCAATTGTATACATTTAATAACATTTGTAATAAACTATTAGTCAGTTAATTGTAACAAACAGCTAAAATAAAGATTGTTATTAAAATTATTTCTCATACATATAATATCATGTAAATTGAATAAATAATTATGATGAAATATATTCTGTTAGATGTCAAATAAATGTTAAGGGACTCCGACCCTCTGCCAGGAAGGACAACTCTTTAATTTATAATTTAATTAAAAAAGTCTTTAAATGAAGTTTGAAAATTAAATATTTTCATGCAACAATTTTCATTATATGCCTCTCAATGTGCTCCAAGATTCTTTGCAAAGCTCGATAAATCACTTCTAATTTCATATCATGTTAATAAACATTGGTATCTAAAAATGCTTTTTCAGGATAAAAATTACTACTTTTAATTAGGCCTTTCTGAGAAGATCAAAGAACCTTGAAGCACATTGAGAGGCATATAATAAAAATTGTTGCATGAAAAGATTTAATGTTCAAGCTTTATTTAAAGACTTTTTGAATTAAATTATAAATTAAAGAGTTGTCCTTCCTGGCTGAGGGTCGGAGTCCCTTAACACGAATTAACTATTGCAATATGACTTGTGAGTTCTCAAAAATAAATGTAATAATTACTGTATTTACAAAACAATGCGTGAGTTTCACGCACAGTTACCTTCATTACACAGCAGTTGCGATTACACAATACTCTGTCACAAATGTATCGTGTGCGTGATATTATCGACGAGATTGATTACACATAACAAATTAAATGCAATGTAAACGAAAGTCAAAGAAATTTGATCTGAAATAGCGTATCCATTTCTCAAATGCAATTTATAATATATATTACGTTGTATATCTAAATATTTCATTTTCCTTCTGCAATCCCCTTTGCAAGAATTGGTCCTCCTTTGTGCAGGTAAAGACATGGCCAAACTTGATATTTGTATTCCCCTCCAGTATTTTTATATGGTCTGTATTTTTCAGTATCAAATTCCCCGCTAGGGATGTCGACGTCGAGATAAACTGGTGGATCTTCGAAATACATGAACAAGCAAAATACTGCACATGTTCCAGCGTACACGGTAGTTGCTTTTCCAAATGTTTTTCCCGATTTTTTCTGACTTTGAAGAAATTTCTAACAAAAATATATTAATTTCTTTGATTATCAAAGTTAATTAATTCTTGCTTACTAATACTCAGTGGTCATGATTACGTGCAAGGAACACTGTATTTTTATCAGAAGCTTAACAGAACACAAGAAATGTGCTTTACAGTGTAATAATGATGTTAGAAATCCGGTATTGTGAATAAACATTAAGTAGATTTAAAATATGAATAGAGTCAAGTTTTATCATTTTAATCCATAATAATTATATCATCAAGATTTAATTACAACTATGGTGAAGCCACAACATCGAGGTGGCGGAAAGCAATTTAAAACTTATAATCGGCATTCAAGACCATTGAGAAATTTTGTGTTAAAACCTAATATATACTGAGATTTCTAGAATCTCATCCAAAGACTGGTTTCCACGTCCTGCAGTGGACTCAACCTACGAATTAAGGATCACCTAAAGCTGTAATCACTGCGTCATGCAGTCGATTAGTTAAAGGCCGAGATAATAAGCACCACCTTCAGATTTACGATTAATAAATGTAAGTAAACATACCTCAACGGAGACGTGGGCAAGTGGTTCTTTGAAATTATTGTACATATTTTTTGCAGCGTCTTTAAACACGTGTACCATCTTTGGAGGTAACTTCTAAAAAGGTTCAATTAAAGACACGATTATCAACTTTTTTTCAAATAACTGAGCAGTGTTTTGAAAATGTTTGATTATTATAGTAAACATTCATATGCAGTGCATTCGTTATCTATATTTGTAAGTGAAACATTTTAAATAAGTGTTTATACTTGTATATGCCAATTTCAATGTTTAACAGATCTTTTCAAAACATAGGATTTATGAACACCTTGTGATATTCATCATGTCAGAAAAAATAATTATACATGTATTGCTAACATTTTTTTGACTTTATTCTGATATATTCTCAGCTCTTTTTGGTCAAACAAAAGGCTCTACTTTTTGTCATGAAACATATCATTTGATTGCTTTGAATCAAAGAAACCTTAACATTGTCAATGTTACTTTGAAACAAGTCAATGCATAACCTTTTAATATTACATAAAGGCCTCTGTGAGAAATGTGTTGCGAGAGCTTCTAACATTTCGTAAATTAAATTTTTTTGGAGAAATACATTTCCAGGTCAATTTATCTTTTTTTTTTTCTAAATATTGACCTACATGTTATAATTATGAATAAAAACAAGTTCAATTTTCCTATTACAAGGTATTTGTGATGCAAAATTCTATCACTCCATATTCTTTTAAAGCCGTTGACTTTGTTCAAGTTTCAGACAGTCAAAGACATACAATAAGATATAAAATTAAGAGAAAGACAGTTTAGCAAATCGGCAATATTTCAGTTTCTCGCAAAAAATAACAGTTAAATAGATATAAAAGAAAACCTCTTCGTTTGGTAGAGGAGGAAGTTTGAATGCTGACATGATTTTCTGAATCTCAATAACATCCTTGCTCGCATACTCATTTGCATCCTGAAGACAAAATCAATTAATACCAATTAGATAAACATGTATATCATATTTATAAATACACTTATGGATTTCTTTAAATCTTATTCAAAGATGCATAAATTTGGTGTTAAGTCTTGAACATAACTGATGAAGACAAGATATCTTACTAAAATAAGCAAAATAATTTTCAATTCTTTTCTGGAATCTTTCATTTACTACCGGTATACAGAGGAATGCAAAACTTTTGCAATAACATGTACATGTATTAAGAGCAAACATGGACCTTTATTAATTATTATTAATTGAGGAAGACTAAGATGATATCTTTATTGTAGTAAGTATAACATATGACCATTTTTTTCTATAAGAATTTGAACAATCTTTTTCTACAATTGCATCCGCTGATCATATACTCATGAAGCTTATGGATTTTACACATCCACATCTAATGATGTTAAATATAATAAGATAGCATAGTACCTGATAAGTATGATACGGAGTTACGTGTTCATGTAAGACATACTTTGCATTAAGTTATACTTAACAAGTAGATTTACTGTGAAGAGGAATGCAATGCTTTTGCCAAAGTACGTAAGACTCGGATAGTACCTTTATTGAAGAAAGAATGTACTTTACTTAAATTACACTTTATGGTAGTAATTCAGGAAAACTAAACCTTTTATTCAAAATTTGTCTTATTACATTGAGTAATATTACGAGTACCCCTTCATGGTAATACACTGTAAGTAACAGAAAGCTTGATATGGAGGTGAAATTTTTAAAAAAAGGAACAGTATTCAAGCTCGAAAATCCATAAAACAATACAAAATAGAAGCAGAGCAAACATGGACTTCCAAAACATCAAAATTAAAGATCGGGTGTCACGGAATCTTTAGATAATACCTTTATCATAGTATGGGATACTTAAATACTACCTTTATTATAGCCAGGAGAAAACTGATTCCATCCTCTTCACTCTTTCCTTCTTTATCAATTTGCTCCTTGAAAGCATTCTTCCAAAATATGTCGTAAAGTTCAGAGAATTTTTTTGCAAATTTTGCAGTCTTTTGCCCTTCACCTTGGTTTGTTCTGTTAGGATCAAACATATAACAATATTGATTTCATTTATACATTCATATAGCTAATAATAGTGTGATCAATCATATATATAAATTTCAAACTATAGAGATCTTGATATACCTTTCTAACCTCATTTCCTTTGTAGCTTTGAAATACATTTCTAGTTCCATTTCTTTGCTTTCTAGCTAGATCTTCTATAGTTTGTTGTATAAGATACAGTTACTCTTGATAGTCCAGAATGAATAAAAATCCTTTCCTGAGTCTTATAAAAAGTTTAATATGGGGTCATTTTAGTCAGTTTGTACATGTAGGGAGATGGTAAATACTATACAATTATTGCTGGTTTTTGAGGTCAATACAATGATTTAGCCATCTGAGAAGTACAATATTCACCGAGCCCGAAGGGCGAGGTGAATATTGTACTACGAAGATGGCTAAATCATTGTATTTACCGAAAAAACAGCAATAATTGTTTTATTATATGATTCACTGAAAAAAATGATACAGCTCATGACTTGTTTGCATTTTATTTAGTCCTTGCCAAATACATGAGAGTAGCAGAATTAAAATGTTAATGAACCTTACCAGTTGTATCAATTTTAATTTTTTTTTAAAATTAATTTTAGTAGCCATGAAAGAAATATATAATGTTAGTCTTTTTATAGGATAGATTTTGAAAGGAAGGAGTATCATCAGGGGAAACTGACTGCCAAAAAGTAAAAAAAAAAACATTGTTGTTCAGTAAAAGTGTCATCCCCTCTTACCATTCTCACCTAAAACATATATTCGCTTATGTTTTGTTCACTTGGAAATAAAAATCACAGTCGTTTAAATAGCTTTCTAAAACAATTTGTTTCAATTTGGAATTCTCTAATCTATTTTAGATCAATGTAGAGGAAATAAATCCTTGTATTGACCTGGAACGTCACATGCAGGTCAATACAACGTAATATTTTTCTAACATAGTTGGATTTTAGCCAATCAGAGAGATGGAAATTATTTAATCATATAATTATTTTCTTTATATAAAAGAATTACCTTAGGTTTATCATTGTACACATCAGAAACTGAGTATTGTAATGTGATAATGCAATGCATCATATAATGTTAACTTGAATTTAGTCCTATTTTTAACCATCTTACTTTATGAAAAAAGGATGCTTCCGTATGACCAATTTATGATATAGACTGTACACATACATGTTCTTTATTGAAGGGTACATTGTACAAGAGCATTTATATTATTCATTACAGATATATAAGGAGCAATTTTCTTTTGTACCAAACTTTCTTTATACTTGCCTTTGAAGCTCATTATCTTTGAATTGTTGAAGCTCGGTTTTTAAAGACACGTTCTCATTAGAAAGTCTGAAATGTACAGAAAAACAAGAATATGAGATTGTACATGTATCATTTTGAAATAGTATATGCTTGTGTGAAACAAAATAAATTATATTTAATCATTTAAATCTTATAGAAGCTATAGCTATTGACGTGTATCAATTTATCAATAAAATTATGTAATTAGTTCTAAATTAATTACCTCTCAATCTGCTTCTTCAAATCCTCAATTTCAACGCTACATCTAGTATAGAAATAAACAAAACGGTGTCAATTTAATTAAACGTTGCCAATGTATGCTATGTTTGTTATTCACATTAATCAATAAAGTGGTGACAGACTATATTACTCCTCATAAGGTTCATAAAATTTGGGCATCGTTTTTTACTTAAATTCTCATCCACTCCATCCATTTGAATTCAGATTCTAAAAAAATTCTCTTTTTGTTCACAAATTTATGTTCTGTAAACTATGGATATATTAATCAGAATGCGGTTGAAATAACACTGGATTCAAAACAATTTCTTTTTTAGACGGACAATAAAAATAGTATGTTAAGCTTATATTATAACTTTATGATGGATATATCATGTATTACAATATTAATACGTATCCCATACTTAGAACACAAAGTTAAAAGACATAGGGCCTATGTTAACTATTATCACTAAAAACATGCATTTTTTCATAACAAATGGAATAAACCTGTGAATTTCAGGCGATTTTAATTACTTTTTCAGCTGATCGTCGTACAGAACTGTGAGGAAATTTGTTTCATCTCCACTGAAATAATAAATGGTGCATGTAAGTTAGATATTTACGTATATTTAAAAAGAATATTTGTGCTTAATTCAATAAATCTTGAAAATACATTTTTAATTAATTGACATGTTCTAAATTTTGAATTTACCGGGTGGGAGTAAATACAAAATTTAGAACATGATCTAAATTTTGTATTTACTCCCACCCGGTAAATTCAAAATTTAGAACATGACATAATAATCTAACTTAAAATGATGTAGAGACACTGCTTCGGGAGAGCAGAGTGATATGAAAAAAAGAAAAACACTGAATTACTGTTGAACAGGCGCTGTAGTCTTTTGTTTACAGTCTGGTGCTTTTGTTTTTAGTAGCTGCGGTAAACTCTTCTTGGTGGATTTTGTAGCCATATTTCAATTACAGCTAATAATTAAAAATAAAATCAATAAATGAATTAATATGTCGATTTTTAGACTGAATTGAAGCATTACAGTTTATATTTTCAGTTTGGGGTTCTATCATTAATAACCCCTAATTCAATAATAAAATTAAAATAAGAAAAAAATTATAAAAATAAGGAAATCAGACGTTTTTATTTAGAGGACATGAGCACATAATAGCAAAGCTCTCTAACCCAACCTAACCCCCCCCCCCCCCACACACCCCACACCACCACCAACCCCCCACCCGCGGTCCCTCCTAGAGTTGTCTTTCTATAGCTGTCTTTATCAAACCAAAATGCAAGTGCTGATGAAAGAATTTTTTCCGAGAAGGGAAATGATGGTTTGTTTGTTATCACGGTAACAGAAATCCTTTGTTGAGGAAAGGGGAGAAGAAGTTGACATCTAACTTCATATCTATGACTTTTCATTCCAACAGATCTGCGTATTCGAGGGGAATAGTAGGGGTTTCAAAGTAACATGTCATAGGTTAACGTGGTTAAGAATATTCATAAATTAACTCAAAAAAGTTTATTGTTGGGAGGGGACCGGATCACTCTGCCCCTAGATCTGCTTATGAAACGTACAGATTTGAGTTGACATGAACAAGTTACATAGAGGTACATGTAGTTGTAGAGAATACGGATATTCAGAAAACTTAGTTATTTCGATGAATTCAACTGGAATATTGTATAATTGACCACACTTTCTTAATTATTTATTTAAAAAAATGTAAAATGAATACAAAAATTACACAGTTAAGTTTTAGCACTATCCTATACTAGTAATTATGAATTTTTGATAAATAATTATTACATGGCGCGAGCAAGCTCCTACGAATAAACCCAAAACCTCGACCTATATTCCTACAAGCACGAGTCTCGGTTATCATCTCCAAGTTTCTTATATCAAAAGTATCTTGGCGTAAACTTTTTCTTCTCTACAAATTTATTTATTCCAACATGTAAGAAAAAAACTATACATCGTAAAGCACAATCTCGAGAAATAAAATATTTCCTACGTTTTTGTAACAAAAAAACATTCTCGATCGGAAGGAGATGGGGTTATACACATGTACACACAATAATTTGCCTGTAGTTTAAACGTACCTGGATCAATAATCTTGAAACCTCGATTTGATATATTCTAGATAAGCAGCTGAATAAAAACATTTTAATTGTTTACAGGCCACTCTTAAATTAATCATATAAAATTTCCTTAATACGTGTGCAAAATGAGGACTTACCATGAATGTTTACAAGCACCATAACAACACGGAAGCATTAAAACGAAAGTAGAAATAATCTAGGTCAGGCAAGTCACGACAAACTGACCACTTAGTTTTGAGGTGCTTTAAATGGAACAACAAACAAGCCATTTAAATATTGTCAATATATTAACTATTGATGCGGAAGTCCAATAGTGCAAAACAAATTAAATTCATCAAGAGAAACGGAATTTTCACATTGAAAACAAAACGAAATTATAAAATGTTGGAAAGAGACTATAACCATTTTCACCTTTTTTGTCACCCTGAATAATAATACTGACTGTTTAACCACATTGTGTATTCTTTTACAGGAGAGCACAGATTTCGAGCAGTGCTCAGTCTTCTCTGAAAAAAGTTGCTTATCTACAACTGTATTATAAGTATTTATAACTATGTTGCTGAAGTTGTTCTTATAAGAAACGTTTGATGTAATCACGGATTCTGTGAGCTTGCAGGGCTTTCCAATTGATTGCTAAAGCGTATGCACAGGTGCTTGGGGACAGGACCCCTCCCGTGTTCCGTACCCCAAGGATTCTTTGACTTTTTTTAAAAAAATATTTTTCTATGATATATTTTCAAAGTATTACAACTGAAAAATCCAAAATTTAAGCTAAAACTACCCTTTATAAAAATTCACCCTCACTGATACTATAACAGAACCTATTTCAACACAGAAATCAAGGTAAAACTGCGTTTAATTTAAAAATCACGAATAAAACCCAGAAAAATCACATGCGTGGAAGAAAATTCTTGTTTTTACAAAATATTTAAAAGTAAAAGCAATCATTTTTACATATTTTAAAAGCAGAGAAAATATCCTTTTTAAATGTATTAATTTTATTTAAATGATTTAATCAGGAAAAAATATACCTATCGTCAGAATATTCGTCATTGCTTTGGAAAATTGCGTCATTTTAAAAAAGTCATGAATGTCTTCAGAACGTAAAATCTATTCATTACCGATTAATAAGGCTCGAAATTTTTACAGGGTCTGAAAGTAGAGAAAATTTCCTAAAAGATGATATATAATTTATATACCTTAATGCTATTAATAAAAATATACAGAGGTCCTGTTATCGCGATGTCGTGTTTTAACGCGCTATCGGTCATATTGACCGATGCGGTAGAGAAGGGGTTAAACTCAAATTCGTGCGGAAAATTACACTTTGAAAAGGTAATCTGTTTTTTAATTGTTCTTTTTTCAATTAATTCTTTAATTGTTTTATTTAAAATTAAGATGTAAACTAGATGAAATCCGACGCAAGCGCCAAGAATTTTAATTTTTATTACTGGTGACACATAAAACCAAAAATATATACGTACCTGATATATATTCTACTGACATTTAATTAGAAGTACAGTCTTGTAGCAGGTATAAATACTTTGGAAATATATGCCGCTACTCCACTCCCTTCCCCTTATGAGGATATTATCTCTATTCATTAACATTTATTTATGAACCTAATATTGAATACAAATGGCGTATACTGTATTTCAGGGGGGGGAGTTCTTTAAAACCCCTGTCTCCCATATTATCGTAATGGCAAAGTCCATGTTTTGCTCTCAAATATGCAGTATGAGATCCGAAAATGAGTGTCAGATCAAAAAGTTAAATATGAAGTGCACAATGGCATTATGTAATTAAATGGGAATGTATCATTAAATATTCAGTGGTATAGGAAGAGTTGCGGATAAAATGGTACTCCAAAGCGTAACAAATGGGCGTACAATGGTCATACCATTAGTGATTAAAGCATTTGATATAAAAGGCTTTATCAAAATGTTAAACTTAGAATGCTTCACACTGAACAATACCATATAATAAAAGAGTAATACTATATATCAGTAGTTCTCAGCAAGTTAAAAATTGATACCTTTTCAATGATCTCAGTAATAATTTGCCTATTTTAAGTTTGTTTTGGGGTATCATTTTAAGGAGCACAAGGTGTGTGTAACCGGCCAGCAAGGAATGATCACTCCTCCAGTGAACCTGATCCCACTACAGATCTGATGTTTGCTCCGTGTTTGCTCTGTTCCTGATTTTATTGTTAACAAGACTTTGAGCTTGAATATAATTGTTACAGTTATCTCTAAATATTTCAACCTAGTACAGGAATTTAAGTTCAATTGATTGATTGGAACATTTGGAGAAAAAGAACAGCATTCACGGTCAAGCGTCCAAACAACAAAAAAGGAGCAGAACAAACACGGACTTCCTAAATTCAGAGGTGAGATCAGGTGCGATGGAGGAGTAAGCATCCCCTGCCGACAGGTCACTTCCGTCTTGTGCACCTTGTAGAGATTGGAAAATCATGGAAAAATCCTTTTTCAATTTAGTTTAGTCTTACGTCTCTTTCGAAAAGTTACCATTAATTTAGAGTCGTCGCATATTAGTAAAGAGCTTCAGATTTAGACCTATTTTCGGCAACATGGCCATTAAAGAAAGACGATTCTACATGATTGTACGATCCAATTAATTGGTATCATTATTTTTAATAATACTTTTTCTTCCTATTTTCTTATATTGATACTACTACAATCTGCTCATATTACCACTGTATTGTCTTTTCGCCAAAAAATAATATAGTGTGAGAAAGAGAAGTGGATTTCTCGAATAGAATTTCCGAATCTCCCAGTTAGCATTTAAAATTAAACTGTCATAAGATTGTTACATGATTTGAAATAGACTGTTTTAGCTCTTGTGAGAATTAATTTTATCAAATAGCAAGGCATGATTTCTCCTTGATCCATTGATTTAGATAAGTTTTAAAATATAGGGGAAGTTACTTATTTAAAAAGAATTCTGTATTATAAACAGTTTATATGACGAATTCTTTAAAATATATTTCGAATAAGGAAGTTAAGTTTCGAAAGGAGAATACACAGTAGGAACTATATCATTTTAAATACTCTAGGAAAACCAAAATGTACATTGTTTTGACACAATTTAATTTTAAAAAATTAACTCTGTTAAAGTGCAAGAGCCATCTTATGCATTAAATGGTCCTGTACTTATATCAATTAATTAACTATCACCCTCTTTCCCATGTCATATATCAAAATAAAGTAGACACTTGGTGCGTACATTTTCTATCAGAGGTAGAGCTCTATATGAAATATTGAACAAATGATTCCACTTTAATTCATTTTCAAAGGAATTTACATGACGTGAGGAATGTCATAATGCGCATTATGCATTGACTAAATGGGAAATAACGTCAAGATTAACAGATACGTGGTCACTAACACTCCAAGTAATAAATACTGCATTTGCAACCTCAACTGATCGGTTTTGATTTTTAAGAAATTCTAGATCTCGGGGCCAAATAAGGTCCAAAGTGGTTCTTGCTCTTAACTTAAAAATATAAATGTGCGATTAAAATTAATTTGTCACTTTTTTTCCTCGCAATGTTCGTCTGTGTAATTAAACTTTGCAACGTCACAAATGTCAAAAAGAGCTCTTACATCAATAAAGCACACCAGTTTTGAAGGGTGCTTAATACAAATTAAAAATATACAATTATGAAGAGAAAAAATTAAAGAATGTAAATATAAGCATTGAATTAATATTTTGGGATGTCTTCAATCCTATTACACACCTAGCCGTGCCGACAAATTATAATACTGCGCCAATGCTCGGTTTTCAATTTGTCGCCACGGTCAGGTGTGTTATAGGTCTGGACCGAAGACATCCCAAAATATGAATTCAATGCTTAAGTAAAATCACTTTCTCACTTTCTCACAGATCTTCCGTAAGTGATTTAAATGGCATGTGGAGACAATTCCAAGTTCTACGTATTTGTTTCTTATTCCTGCCTGTGGAACTTATTTTGGTCATAATAGGTGTGGCTACACCAATTTTGATTCATGGTGAGAAGAGTGGAGCGAAAATCTATTTAGGTCTCTGGGCAGTTTGTGCTACTGAAACAGTATCAGGCGTCGAAGCTTCCTCTTGCCTTGAATATAAGAAAGTTCCAGGTACAGATAAGCACTTAATTGGCCCCAAAGACAATAAAACAGACCAAACTTAAGTAAAAATTTTGATTGTTATCTCAAGTTTTAATCAATGAATTTGCCAAAAAAAACAAAAAACAAAAAAAAAAATAAAAAAGATTTTCGTTGAAAATTTAAATTCAGACAAATGATGAAAATTTAGTTTCCTATCAACACATTTCAAAAGTTACATCGGTTTAAAATTTTGATTTAAGTATGTTCTCAGTTAATGGTCTTGCAGCCTATACGAATAGCTCTCAATACAGTTATATGATTTGATTTAGTTCAATATTCACGTGCGTGTATCATTTTATAAAGCGAAGAATTAAAAGAATAAAAAGAAATATTTTTGAGTGTAATTTAAGGTACGTGTATTTTTTGTTTCATTACTAGTCTATATCTTTACTTTCCACATGGTGAATTTTCTTTCTTCAACAAAACTGAAATTCAAACAGTAAAGATAAGGTTTTATCATTAAGAAATTTCCTTGCTGTAGGTTGGCTCGAAGCAGTTCGAGGATTTGGAGTACTTGCGATTATCATTTCAATCATTGCCTTTATTTTTGCCGTACTCAAGATTTGTATGAAGGACAGAGTCTCTGTACTGATCGCTGCTATCATACTGTCCTTTATAAATGGTATGTTTATGTTTGGAAATCAAAAGCAGACATCTAAACTTCTTGAATAACATGACTGTAGATTTTTGAAAGCATCATTAAAAAGTTTTATTTTAAAAAAGATGTCCGTGTTTAATATTGCAGTAATGTTATTACAACTGACTCCGACTCTTGTAAAGCATATTATGCGGTTCCACATTTTCGAAATTTACCTTATGATTCTTAAGTTTTAATTCTATAACTGAGTCTGAGTCACTTGTAGGCAATTTTGAAAGTTGAATCATTACAAGTCTGATTTTTTTTTTACCCATGTGCAATTTTATTGCAGCTGTGAACATCATTGTCTCTGTGGCAGTGTTTGCAGAAAATTACGATAAATTGGTAACGGACAGCAGCATCTTCCACTTTGGCTTTTCATTTGATTTATGTGCAGTTTCCATTGTCTTCTCGGCTTTTGCTGGGGTTTCTATGATCACTGAAATAGCAAAGAGGTCGTCGTACACAACCATAGATGGACGCTGAGACGATCTTGTTAAATCAAGTCTGCAACAGTTAAATTAATCCTTCGCCTTTTGAGTAGAATGGTCGTTGTATAGAATTATATTGTGAATATATGTATATGCAATGTGTATTTTAATCGATTTACTCTTATAATAAATTGTTTTTTATTCTAATTTAATTCATAAATAAATTCATCTTTAATTTTTAACATCGTTCTGTGACTGAAGGATCATATAAAAATTTGATTTCATGGTCATTTAATTAATCATATTTGTGGTTTTACTTTTTAAAGATAGCATTGATATTTTCAGCATGGTAATAACTTTTCAAAAGAAACCTCTGCAATTTAGCATGTTACGCTAAATATGTAGCTGTAACGAGAAGTTATTATGCTCCCGGATAAACAGATTCGGGGCATATACTGTTTTTGTCCTGTCTGTTTGTCCGTTAGATGGTCTCTCTGTTGTCAACTTAAACCTTCGCCATAATTTTTGAACGATGAGAGATAGAGCCATAATATTTGTTATTTTGGTATATTCGTATTTGCTCTTTCAAATGACACAAATGTCTATGACCATGTGACCTTGACTTTGACCTATATGCTAAAAATAGCTTTTTCAAAATTTGTTGCCGAGGGGCACATAGTGTTTCACAAATACATTTTGGGTTTTTTTTTTTTTAGAATGGGGCTATTGCAAGCTGTTAATATATTGTTTAACAGCATCAAGTAATTTTTGTACAATTGGAACACGTGATTGTGGTCTTTTAAATTTCACTTTGTACGCGATAAAAGAATTTTCCGCAAAAATAAAACAATCGCGAACAGCGTTGAACTATCAACGAAACATTTCTTTAACACATATTAAAACCCACCTTTTCTCTCTTTCTTCTCATAAAGTTTATAAATGATTGAAAAACTGTAAGTCCCTTTAAGGATGAATTCTTCTGATCATTTTACCCCAAGTGGGTCTTCGTACTTAGACATGTCGTAAAATTCAAACTGATAACAATTCACAAACAATTTTTAAAAGTTTTTATGATTTACATGGTTAACTATCAACATTTTTGGGTACAAGTTATCTAATTTGTGTTTTTTTGCTCATATTTTGCTTAAAAAATTAACTTTGCAATACTTTCAAGTAAATTTAAGCCAAATTATGTTAAATTAATTGTATTTATAAGTTTATGAGGTATTTTTATGGTCTAATAGCTATTTTAATGAAATTTTCCATGCTCTATTTTGGCCTATGTTTGAGGGGTTGAATCTCTCTTAGATGAACACTAACATACACTTTTCTTGTCTTTAAATTAGTCCTTGGATATTACACTTTCAGAAAAATATAAGCATTTGGAAAGTTTAATGCACGTTTTTTTAGGGTATCAGAAGAATACATCTTTAATTCAAAATTGTTAAAATTTTACGATTTCTCAAAAAGTACCAATTGCAATAGTTTTAATTTCACGCTGCAAGAAATTAAATCAAATTTTGTATAAGCATTTAAACGTATTTTAAACTATTTATAGCATTTACTATGGGTTTAATTTCGTGGGGAAATGATAAATCGCGAACAGAGTGAAATCAAAACCATCGTGATTTTTCCAATTTACAGTAATCGGGTAGATTTCCCAACTTCTTTCTTCAATAATAATCCATATCTTAAATTGTTAGAAATCCTTTTGTTTGTTTTTTTTAATTTAATTTTTAACACCTCTCCGCAAATAGAAATAAAAAACCAAAAGGGAAACAGCATTTGGGGGGGAAAAATGCAGATTATGGAGATGATTCAATTTGTACCTACTGTCCAATACATTTATAATTATTCGTTAAATGTATTGTTTTGTTTTGAAAGATCTGGAATTGGGGCTACAGGTGCCTCATATTCAATTACAATTACTAGCGACAATATTTTTATTAAAACTCTGATGTTACGCGTAATGTTATGAAGAACGCTTTTGTCTTTAAATTTTTAAAACATTCAAGTAAAGTGATAACTTTTTGGAAATAAGATTTTAAATTTGTAATTAAACAAACGAGTCCAAACTCCTTATACACTATAAATATAAATTATTAATGCTTATAGAACATTGATATCGAGTTTTTAAAGTTTATAATTTAAACAAAGAGTTTAGATTAATCATGGAGAAAGTCTTATGCTTTCAATGCATTCAACTATACTCTTCTATAACAACAAATAAAACATCGGTTTAAAAATAAAGCTAACAAATTAATAACAATCGCATTAATTATCTTCCTTCATTGAAAAAAGTAAGAATAATTTTAGCTACTAACTTTTTATGTTTTATATTTCTGATTGGTTTTTAAATGTCTTAACATACAATACAAAGATCTGCGATCTTCGTCTCGTATTGAATTACAGAAGTTCAATTCCTCAAATCTTTCAGGAACCTCAAAAAAAAAAGTCCTTGAAAAGTCACGTTTCCACATAAGGATAAAAAAAATTTATCGTTAGAGAAATGGAATTCAAGGATATCTATGTTGTATTTTAAAGTTAAACATTTAAGTGGATCTGTAAATCTATTTACAACAATTTCAGGGAAATGGTGAGTTTTTCTATAATAATTAACATTTTTTTTTAATATTATATACCTCACATTATACCTCACACTATTACCGCCGGTATATTAATATTTTTTTATTTTCGCTAATTGTCACAGATTTTTTTAATTCTGAAAGAAAAGCTCGGATGCTAATGACACAAATACGCAAGAAGTATTAAGATCGAGAGCTAAATATATTTTATTTAAGGAAATATTAAAATATAAAAAAAAAACTTTTCTGTAGACAATTCGAACAACAAAAATTACTCTATGATAAAAAAATGTAACTAAAGGCTCTTATCACTGCTTATGGATCTGCGCTCTATAAGCAACTTATTTTAGCTTATTGTACATTTATTATTAATGCAGTTGGAACGCTGGATTGGTCGCTTTCTCTGCTGTCATAGGTATTTTGAATATTTTACTATGAATGTAAAAAGGACATAAGATAGGTTCGTACAAAGAACTTTAATCGCATATTTGAAATGAGATGTTGCCATTCGTTCTGTGTAACTAAGAATTTTGGTGTAAAGTAGCCGTTCAATTTTGTTGAAGATTCTTGAAACTTTTAAAAACGAACTTATCAAGTCAGTTTGTTTCAATTATGTATCATATGATAGATATCCTTCTGAATTCATCTGCCAAGGGTTTTGGTAAATGGTATTAATTTTCATAAAAGAAATAATAGTGATTTTGTAATTTCAATAAAATAAATTAAATTCGAGATATTTTGTGCACATAATTATTCAGTCTTTTATTACACATATAAATATAATTTTAATCTCGCCAAATATGTCCTGAAATATTGAATAAGACCTAAAAAGCCAAGTTCTCTGAATATGAAAGAAATATGAAGATATCAAACAGGTTTCAGGATCAAAAATGCCCTTTGAATGATTCTAACTCGGATGAGAGCAAATGCAAACCTCTATACAAGGGAGAAAGAAGCATATGCCAGGAAGAAGTAAGCATCCTTTGCTATATTAAGGTAACAGCCAGGGTGTTCCATGGCATAATGGTAAAAAAGTCCTCAAAAACCAAATCATGCAGTGTGCAAATTATGGCGTAAGATTTCAATATGTATGAAAACAATAGTCAACCTTTAATTTTGCATCGACCAACTTCAACTGGAACTTGAGGATTGTTAATATTTAAGTGAGAACGATAATTTCCTTATCAAAAGTACATGTTTGTTCCTTTTATCAAATTAAAAATATAAGCAAATAGAACATACTATGCGCTAAGCATGTCTAGCCAAATACTCGTTCTTCAGGATTAGTTCCAAATAAAATAATTTATTTGTATATAAACTGAATTTTATGAAGACTAAAAGGCAAATAAACATTAAAATTATACTTGTTGCGAAGAACTATATAACAAATATGCTAAAAATTGGTTTATCATTGTGACATTTACATGTAAAAGTAGAGAATGTACATAAATTGGCATAATGATTGTCTCTAAAATATTGCCTTATAATACTTGATGACTTAAACGTGCAAAACAATATCAGGTATAAATCGTCGAAAATGGCTTTCAAATGTCCTAATCATCTATATATTAAAATGGATGTGAAAATTACTTACCAAGACTTTGCTAGAATGATATCTTTCAATTTATGTTTAAAGTTATTTTATGTTCTTAAAACATTTTAAAAATATATTTCAAAAAATGGAATTGGAAAATATATAATAGCATTTTCTCTTTTCAAAACTAGTGTTCTGTTTAATGAATAAAAAATAGCAAAAATTATACGTTTGTAGATCTTGCAAAGTACTCGATAATATAAAAAATGCACCAACAAGGCCCGGAATCTCAGTGTTAGGGAGAAAATAATAAACAACAAAAAAAGTTAGGCATATGCATATGTTTATTTCTAACCAATTATAATATATTTTATAAACATTTACGTATGACTGATGGGTACGTGAACAGTTACTGCAAATGGGGGTGTCCCTCTATATGTCTATCCGTCCCTTACTGTTTGGGATTTCCACCTCTTTTCCGCATCTCAAGGAATTTTTGGACAATTTGAAATCACAAGATTTCATCAAAATCAATAGCTTAAAAACTTAAGACTTATCAACTTTATACACAACCATTCCCCCACGATAAATTAAAGTCTAGGCTTTTTGATATCATTGATGATAGCTGCTTTTTCAATAAAAATGAAACTCTTAAATTTACTCACATGTACCTTGTCATTGTTCATTTGCAAAATCATTTTGTTTAAGAACGTTTTGATTGTACACACAAGTACTCTGAAGTTAACATAAAAAAATGCCTGAGTTTCTGAATGACAATATCTTTGTCATTTTTGGAGAACAAATCTTCCAACAATATAATATAATATGATATATCCTGGGGAACTTGAGATGAAATACTTGTTATATTTACATCTACACACATTTTTTAATTCAATTATTGAAAAATCGTATGTGGTTTCCTAAGTTCGACTTAGCTGTGGGTATTTCTCTTTGAATTGTCTCTAAAATACTATTATGTCATGATGATTTCATCAGTAAATCACAAGAGGACAGTTTCTAAAGACTGTCTGACGTTATGACGTTTGCACAATGAACTGATATTTGCACTTATTGAATGTTCTGTGTAAAGATCAACATGATTCAAATTTAAAGCAAAGTATTAATCGATGAAGTCCCTAAATAAAGTAATCTCATTTCATAGATCCTTTGAATCATATGACATGGGAATTCTTTTAACAATACGTGGATAGATTTAAACTAGGTGCATGTTAACCAGGAAGAAACTATAAGAACAAATACTCTACAGCCTTATATTTTTTTTTGGGGGGGGGGGGGCACATTTTGAATATAGAGAATTAAAAAAATGAAATTGTTTGGAAAATGCATTATTTCATTATCCAGATTTATTAAAGGTGCTTAGACATACATGTAGGTTTGAAGTTAATATTTTCTCATAATATTACGACTTGTACAAGTATACTGCTATAAAATTTTACACGCAATTAAATCATTTTTTTTTCATATCTGGAAACTATTAAAACTTCGAATTTCTGGAGGAGTTTGATTAACTCATCCTTGCACTTTCACTTTCACAGTTTCAACTTTACCCTTAATACTTAAGAAAAGTTTTATTTTTGTGTATTAATGAATAATATTACATATATAAACAAAGAAATAGGGTAAAAATGTGCGAAAGCAAATCCTACTCACCTAATTATTGCCAGGCCGTACTCAGAGTTGCGTTGCCCCCAATTTATTTTTGACCAACGGCATAATAACATTTGTCTGGCGGATTGAGTGTACATGATTATTACATATAACTTTTAAAGTAATTTTATTTCAAAACGTTTGCTGTAACCCACCTCTGTTTATAAATATATGCTTTCCAATATGGATTCCATATTATTTTTATCTAAAGTACCACTAGTGCGTAATAAAGGATGCAGCTGCAATCAAATACATGTATTCTTAGAGTTTAGTCTTTTCATTGCATCAAATAATCATTGTCTTTGTGGACTTCCTAACTTCATTTTTGTTCCTATAGCTACCCCGGTAGACCCAATGTTAAAACATTTCCCTTCTTTGTTATTTTAAATCAAAATTAAATATTAAACGACCATTTAACAAATATAAATATTTCAACTTAAATAAGAGAAAAAAAATATATACTTCACTGCCAACAGGATAATAAACCTACGCTTGTAGTTACTTTAATGCTTGCTTAAAAACCATATATACTGTAAATATTAGTTAATGCATCATGTTTTTGGCATGATTACCATAATGAAAATACCGAATACTGTTCTATAAATTGTCCAACGTACAGCATACAAAGAAATAAACAATGAGGTATGAGTTACTGTGAAATCACTGATTGATTTTCGTGGGGTTTTAATTTTCGATCTGCGCGATCTGTGAAGGTGTGTTCCCATTTCGCCTTAATTGTGAAATTCAGGTAAGAAAAAGTTAAAAAGTACTAAGGCGAAATGGGAATTTTAGTATTTGTAAATATCATCACTGGTTTGATATAAAAATATAAATGATAAAAATTTTTATATTGAATTTAACAGTTCAGTATAATGAATGAAATAATACATGTATTTTACCAAGTATTTTTTAAAAAATACTGTATGCTACATATAGTCAATCTTCATCACCTTTATTCACCTGAGAGCTCACTAAGGCGAAATGGGAACGCTAAATTTTACAGTTAAGGCGAGATGGGAACAAACCTCTGTGAAGAGACCCATGAGTTCATGTATGCGAAAGGATGTCTGAGAGTGTGTGTATTCAGCCGCATTGTAATGAAATATATCTATTCAGTCTATGTGTTTGAAACCTTGAGTTCTTGTATAGAGAAGGCATTTACAGACATTGTATGCCTGTTGTCCAACATTTAAGGATTTTAAACAAATATTGTTTAAATCAATGCCAGTTATCTTTAACACATTGATACAATAGGCTCACTCTGCCAAAGGGTTAAAGACCAAACTATGACTATTTAATGATTCAAACAATTATTATTCAGACAGTCTCACTGGAAAACCTATCAAGTTAATTTCGATTCGAGACGTTCAAAGATATTCTCAAAAATTTCACATTAACGTATCCAGAATTTAAGGAGGTCTATGCCATTATATTGCTTTACAAAATGGTACGTAAATAACTATTAATTATTTTATGAATAAATTTTAATGTTGAAATACAGTGGTCTACTCTGAAAGTCAAAATTTTTACTGCAAATTGATAATTAGATATATACATGTTAACTGTCTTAAAAATATCTTATTTTTTAAAATTCATTTATTTTTTTTATCTTTTAATCGCCTAAATATTAATAATAAGTAAAACAAAATATCCACGTAAAAAAAGAATCCCTGCCAACAGAATTAATTCGATCTATATTTTAATGATAAATTATATCAAATAGTAATTATTGCAAATGATTTCATTTAAGTGTCATTTTCTTGTTTATGAATGTTTTTATATAACAGTGTCTGTATTATACTTAGCCTTATACTAAGCAGCTATACCCTTCATTTTATTAAACTAATTTTACCCTTTTCCTATGCCCAAATATGTGTTCAAACAATCAGCGAAGTTTTTATCCATCACGTGACCATAACTGATCCGTTTACCAAAAGAGAATGTATAATTAATTGAACTGCTGAATTTTTCGAAACCCACCTGCCACCCCATCTGCCACCAATTAATGCCTGTTTATTCTTTTAGGTTGACATTTTTTGTTGTTATGTTTTACCCATTTCTTTTGGTTGTGTTCGAATGGGTTAAAGAGATTTTAATATTCATTCTCTAGCGCATGCTCTATCTGAACAAGTAAAATTTTAGTACATTGTAATAAATGGCAATACCATGTATTAGGTTACTAAGAATTAGTCTGACATTCATTTTGTGTACCTCTCAATATTGCTGCAGACTTCAGTAGCCCTTTTCACAAAAAATCTTCCGACTAAGACTAAACTTTACCTCCACTGAACAACAAATATTTATGCTGCAAAAATCTTGTTTTATTATGACGTTGAATTAATATTTTATGATTAAATTTTAAGTAATTGTTTAGATAAAATATCTTTATTCAATAATAAAAATAATTGTGAGGTGAAATTTTAATCTTAGTCTAAAGATTTTTTTTTGTAAAAAGGGCTGCAGGTTTTCATATTAAGATGTGTAATACACTATATCTGATTCCCCCCTTTTCTGACCTCCAATTTGTTAAATGTATTGTACTTATCCGTCATTTACTTTAATAAATGACATATTTCACTTCTACATTGATGATGTTATTTGTTTTTGCCTGCATTTAACAAAAACATGCTCATTCGTTTGGCAGGAGAACTAAGGAACCTAAATCACATTCAGTAAGGATACCTACGTTGCCCGGGTTCTTTTTTTCACATTCAGTGACAAATTATGTTAGTCAAAAAGTAATCCACTGACGGGGCAGAAATAGGTATCCGAATAAAAATACGATTTCTTTGTGCTTTTTAATATTAACAAATAGAGCACACAATAAAAATATTATTTGTCAAAAAAATTATCCAACCGATCAACCTCAAAGGGTTCTGATTCTCTCTCCCTTTCTCTTAAAATCTTTAAAATTTCTCCACGTTCATATTTTAAACGTATTAAAAGATTAAATAATCATAATTATTCTAAACATTTGTAATAATGTTGTGTTTATTGGTGGTTAATGGAACTAATTTTTTTTCAAAGCAAGTGTATAATCAGTTACTAATATTATAAATAATAATTTATATTTATGTTCCTCTGTTATTATGCAAGACCGAAGCCAAGTCAACTGAGCTAGTATTTTGATGGATTAAAATTAAAATAACAACAGTAGTGAAAGTGAAAAATTGTCATTTATTGAAGTAAATGACGCAAAACAAAATATAAACATATTATAAGGGGGTCAGACAAGACTAGAACAAACTTTGAAAGAATACAAAAATCTTTGGTAACATATTATGCAATCTGACCCCCTAAAATTACATACATCATAAAGCAGGCACTGATATGCCTGTCATCAAAAACGGGTGGGTAAAAAGAAAATAAACGCCAAACAAATAAATATGAACACTAATATAAGTACATATATAATAAATATAATATAAGACGGTGGAAGAGAGGGGGATGGATGGAGGGTTTTTCGATAAAAAAATTTACTTGTAAATTTGTGTGGCTTTCTCCTTTGGTAAAAAATAAAACAATGGTCACGTGATTAGGAGAAGCCACGCTGATTGGCTGTAAATTAAGACAATGGTGTCATAGATTAAAATTAGGTAATTGATCCCGATCTAAAAAGTTATAAACATGAAACAACTTTACAATTACCAAGTAAAACCTGATACCTTAGAAATAAATTATAACAAATAAAATAATTATAGTTAATATAACTCTGTCACATAAAGGATATTATTATTGTAATAATAATAACTTATTTATGTTCCTCTGTTATTATGCAAGACCGAAGCCAAGTCAACTGAGCTAGTATTTTGATGGATTAAAATTAAAATAACAGTAGTGAAAGTGAAAAATTGTCATTTATTGAAGTAAATGACGCAAAACAAAATATAAACATATTATAAGGGGGCCAGACAAGACTAGAACAAACTTTGAAAGAATACAAAAATCTTTGGTAACATATTATGCAATCTGACCCCCTAAAATTACAAACATCATAAAGCAGGCACTGATATGCCTGTCATCAAAAAAGGGTGGGTAAAAAGAAAATAAACGCCACAATCCAATTGCAACTTGGATCCACCCATCCAAGTATTTTGATTTCCAATGTTTTTGTCTGAGATAAAATTACAAATTACAAATGGCTAATTTACATGTACTTCATTTCCTCATCAGTGTCCTAGTTCATCGATAGGCGCGTTTAGAAAAAAATCACGTGCAGGGCGGGACAAATAGAGACAAAAGCGAGACTTGTAGGAATTTTAAGGAATATATGTCTTATGTTTCGATTTCATTACGATGATCAATCGATTGACCTGCCTGATAGTTTTATGCATAAACGGCTTTCAGCGTTTCTGCAAATTATTCAGCCTATCGATAGATCGTATCATGAAATAAAAAAATAAGACAGATATGAAATTTTTATCTATTAGATCCTAAATTGATAGTATGCGTTAATCAAATATATTAGAAGAACATTAAAAACATTTTAACATTTTCCACTGAAATCGGAAATGTTTTATAAGAATCTGGAAAAGTAGATTAATATTAATTCTCTATTTTGTCAAGTTAAAATTATAATGAATCAAAGGTTATCTACATGTACCATATAAACGTCATTGTTTAAATAACAGTATACATGCATATTTATTGACTAAGTTCTAGGCAACATGAGTTTTGTCGGAGCCAAGAACCAAACTATCTGCCCGAGGCCGTTAGGCTGAAGGCAAAGAGTTTGGTTCGAGGTTCGACAAAACGCATTTTGTCCGAGAACATCGTCAATAAGTGTGCTGTTATACCTTTCACTTCAATGTTTTGGACATTCATACTTTTTGTACTGTCTTCCGTAATGTTACCCCAGGTTCGTCATTTTTGAAGACCCGGAAATGAAAAATTTCATCAAGCTCCTCTCATTCTGTGACGTAAGCGGTCCAACATCTCATCGACCAGTCCAACATCTCATTCAGCGGTCGAACATATTTTTTTTTTATACCCACTCAAGAAAAACGTTAGAAATGTTAGACTTTTTGGTATACATTTGTATAGGAACAAGTTTTTAAAAGGTATAACTGGTGTTGTGTTTACTATATGTACATAATATATTTTTACTCAGACTTGTACTAAAAAGCGTAAATGTCATTGCCTGAGTATTTAAATTTACCAATTAGTCACAAGACATTGATTTTTAAACGGCTGCTTGCATTGTACGAAAGGCTGATTGCGTAATGCCTTCGTACATGTTAATGATAGTCTTTAAAGGTTATGTGAAAAAGGCTTTATTAAAATTCAATCAAGCATATTTATATTTGGTCACAATTGGAACCAATCAATACGTTTCTTCAGAACCAGGAAGTAGCCCCACAAGTGGAAAGAAAATCCAACTGATCTTAAACAAGGTTAATTTCTATATCTAAGAGGAGAATTTATCTTTCAAATTATATTATCAAAATTGGAATTGGTGATGAGTTTCTATCTTTTTATCTCATAATTTTTCTCTATTAAACCTGGATAATACATTGTTTTTCCAAGAAAAACGAACGTGTTTCTGGGATATTGAGACCTTTTTTATTACATTCACAAATGTTATATCATTTTTTACTTTAAATTTATTTCAGTGTCACAAATACGCTATTCAATAGTAACAAGCAGATTTTGTGTAGTCAATGTTATCAATATCCATCAATCCAAGTGTGTTGCAAAAATAAATAAGAGTCAAGGTAAAATGGTAATAACTTTGTCAACATGGAGATAAAATAAAGATTGAAATATAAAACTCTGTATTCTTCTTAACTATACGAGAAAGAGTAGAAACCAAAATTAAATTAACATATTTTTTTAAAAATTATAATCATAAATCTCATTGATGAATATTTAAAGCACATTTGAAAAAAAAAATGTACAAAATTTACTGTATATGTTTTGAAGGTTTTTTTCCCTTATGTTTTCCTTTTTCCTCGTAAAATTAATTAATGCAGATTGATTTTGTAGTGAGTTTCTAAAAGAAATTATATTAGGCATTAAATAATTGTATTATCTTTATTTCCTATATTTCTATTATTACTATATTTAGCAAAAACATTCAGATGGGATTAAAACTTCTTTGCCATTCACGATACAGTCAGTCTCGCAAAAATAATTAGAGATCAGATATGTCAAATGATAAACAAAATTCATGAGAATAAATTAAGTGTTACAGTATCTGGAAATTCAACATTTCTACTTGCGTTTCTAGTTAAGTTACAACATTTGAAATGGTTTGTAGAACATTAATTAACTTTTAGAATTTTATCATATATTTTATAATTATACTATATTTTCTAAGTCGGGGAGTTTTTTATTTACAATAACAACATGGTTATCCGAAATAAATATAACTCAAAAGAGAAAATAACCACGTATCTCATATATATCACGTATAATCACATGAAATTTATAGAAATTTTATCTATTATACAGGCCCTAAACTCTGAGGAAAGAAGGCAACGATCCAGTCCAAATTCCAGTCAAACAAGTGGTTTATCATTTGAGAACCCAAGTAGTTCTATGTTAGTAATTTTTAAATAAAAACTGCGGTTTCATAATCGCTTTGGTATGTAATAAATGTAAATTGTATGTTATTCTTATTAAATGTTATGCATCTTCAAGCGATAAATAGATATGATTTTCTTTCTCTATCGAAGATCATCTAACGCAAGTCAACAAGAAGATGTAAGCAATGAAAACCAAACAAGATTGCAGAAGGAATTTCAACGGGCAAGTACATGTAGCTATAGGAAACAAACTTGGACTACTTGTCATTGAATAATTCCTCAATTGAACATTATTTATAACATATTCCAAGGTCAAAGTTTATCACACATTCAGTCTCTTTTGATAACATATTTTTGAAAAATACAATAATTTATAATATGGGTACTTTTCCAATGGGCTATAAATGAAGTTTTAATCTCAACAGAAAATTCACACTTATTTTAACCAGCATTTGAGATATACTTTGTATTATAGGTACACTCGTCTCCCATATAATTTTTATAAATGAAAACGCATTTTTTATTGCTTCTTGTATGTATTCATTATGAATGAAACATTTCATGTATTTAGAAACAATTTTCAATATTTTTATTTGTTGAACCAGATTTAAAGACCCAATTTTTTTACCGTACGGTTGCCTGAAGAGGGGGAGTGGTCTTAGTAATAGTGGTGTTATTTACCTGGAGACCCCCAATACCCAAGATGTCAAAAATCTATATACACGTAGCATTACACAGGAAGTCTGTGTCTACTGATTAGGGTCAATATTCCGTGTTTCGTGTCTAAATTTGAGTGAAACTACTTGAAATAATTGAAATATTTCAATAAAATTTTTTTTTAAAAATACTTTCAGTGATATATAATGAAGAAAAAAAATTATATACAGAAATATCGTTTTTATATTTTAAAAAAAAATGACAAATTAAAGAAAAGAACACAATGTAGAAATACAAAGTAAACATATCTTTTTTTAATTAAACTTGTGTAAATATCAAAATAAAAAAAAATAATAAAATATTCCATTCATAGGTAGGCCTATCCGTCGTGTGAACATATACTATGTACCGTACCACGATAGGAATATTGCCTACGTTCTGATCAACAATAGTGTCGAAAATATTCACCATTTCCGGGTGTTCGTGTGTTTAATTTTTTTTATTGTTTGCAAGATTTCTTTTATACTTTTAAGAATTGATCTATGGCTGTATATATTCACTTTTTAATTTCGAATATTGGATATTGACAGATGTAAGGAAATTCGAACTAAAAGTTACAATCTCGAAACTCCCAGCTGTTTTCATTTCAGAACTTTACAACGGAACATGGTATAGATTGTATTCATATGTACGTAGATAAAACATAGCATAAATATTTTTCTTTATCCGTGCCGTTTGTGCTAAATATCTTTTTTTATTTATCATATTTCAATTTTAATCGGCAATTAGCGTTTCTGTGCACGGACTGGTCTAAATTCTACATGTACAGAGCAGATATCTTGGACGACATATCGCTTAAAATACAATATAGCCGTTGAGATTAAAAGCAAATATTTTATGAAGTCGTGTTTTAATTATCTACTCTCAACTGTTTTTAAAATAAAGTTTTACCAAGATTCTTTTTAAAACCCCCGTGTATACAAGGCGGCTACATAAAAGTGTTTGACGCGTGACCAGGCAATCGTTTTCAAAGGACACAAACTCAGACTATCAGTTGGCACGGGTAGCTGACCTGTCAATCAAATCAGAAGTTATTGTTTTTTTTAATGATTGACAGGCGGTAAATTATTGATCTTGAATCAGGTAGATTTTGGGGGCGTTAACATAAAATTGGGTGTTTAAGTATTCAATATTTTAAGCATCAAAATGAGCTGGATTGAATATTGACACATTTCATTAGATTTAATGAAATTTTTATACTTTTAGCCCATTTTCGGGAAAAGTATTGCAAATGATCAGTTAGAGTTGTTACCATTTCAACATGTCACCTATATTTGCACATTATCGGAAACTTCCAACATACTCGTATGTCATTTCAACCTTAAAAGTAATTATGAAATTGATTATGATGATTCATATTTTTTTTTCTATGAAATAATTGCATATTGTATTTTCGATGTAAGGAAGTTGTTAGTTTGACCTTAGACCATCCAAGTATTGTTATAATAGGTAAAATCAGAAAAAAATGTTTTTTCAAAGATGGGAAGTGTGCTCAATTTTAGATCGCAGGCACTAGTGGGGTATGTTTTAACTCTTCATCTTAATCTAAATAATCATTATTCTAAAACATCATTTTATATGCAGATTGAGCTTAATCATGTTTCAAAGAAACTTCAGTTATTGTGTTTTATAAGTTTTATAAAGTTAAAACGTTTTCATTTCTTTTAGCTAAACAATTATTGGAAATATTCAGGAAAACGTATAAGGTATGAGAAAATTCAAACAGTGTCAATCTTAAGTAAAATAAATTGAATGATGTAAAATTTCTTATGTTGAATTAGATATTTTAATACCATTCATTTTATCAATTTGTACACAAGAATCCTTATATGATATATATGCCTGACATCATCGATAAAACTTAATGGGATATGAATATGACTGTGTGCATTTTGTTTTAAAGGTTAGTATTTAATTTCTTGTAGAATCAATGGCCAGGTATGTATTAAAGATCCATGAACATGTATTTCTTATCATCGGTACTAAAATGGTATATACGCGAAGTATTATTATTAAAATTATCGCTTTTTATGAAAATAAATGTAAACTTCAGATTTGAATAATTTAATTTTCATTTTTAGTCAGCAAGAATATTACATAAATTCGGAGACATCAGACGTTTTTTTCAATTTTCTGAGAATAATGTAAGTTTTTCTTATCATTTCTAATTATAAAATGATGGTTCTTTCTTTTATTGATTGAATGGTTTAATTTACTGACTAAAACTAGAGGTATTGTGAGCAATGAGCTCACTCAAAGACATCTCTCGCATCCCATGTTTTGCTGTGGCCTAGAAACCCAAAATATGTGTTACACCAAAAAGTAAAATAGGAGGTGCACAATGGCAATATGTAATAAAGATTCTGTGAAAGTTTCATTAAATTTCATTCAGTGGTTTGAGAGGAGTTGCGGATAAGAGATGGTTACCCAAAAGCGTAACAGACGGACGGACGGAATTAACGATTACTATATACCCTCCTGCTTTTCAAGCGGGGGGTATAGAAAAGTCTTTCTTGTCATATGAAAGAAATCTACTCTCTCTATCTCTCTCTAACAAATCAAAAGTACGCTGTTCAGAAATCTAAAATAGTAACTGATTGAATTATAAATATGATGAATTCAAGCCAAAGGAAAAGTACTAGCATATGAATAGAGATGTTTGAATTTTAATGATTCATGCCTTTAACTAATATTTTGCACATTGAATTAAACCAAGCCAGCATCGATATGATGGATCAACGCAAGTCCAACAAAGTTCATTTTGTTGGACCAACGATAAATAAACAGTATGACATTTAACTCCGGACACGACATTGTCGAGACTTCTTGCTACCATTTCTAATTGTGATATCCAAAATATTTTATATGACTTGATGGGATTGAAAATTATCTTCAATATCCTTGGGTTTAAACCCATTTTAACTGATTTGTGGGAGAAAAAGTCCCACTTGGAGAAAATATCTAATCTGACATTTTTTCTCCTTTGTAAGAAAATTGGGATAGTTGGTGGGACTGAAATCCTACCATTTGCGCATGGGATTCTGAGTGTTAAGACTTCAAGTTCAACAAGAGACCCTGTGATACTGCTAAGAATGCCAACCAAGAAAAATAAAGCATTTGGATATCACAATTAAATATGTTAGTAAAATTTCTGGACAATGTCATGGCCATAGTTAAATATCGTACTGTTGAAAGCAATGTTTTATCAGTCTCGCTGTGCAAAGCTTTGTATTGCATTGTAATTACATAAACGATGGTCCAGTATCGGTACGAATCCAGACATCAAAATTTTGTTTGTTTTATGTATCCTAAAGTATCAGTCACATTATCCAGCGATGGGGTATAGGATGAGAAACCGATCCGTTTTTTTTTTTTATGAAAATGGCGTGGTTGCCGGCCGGACACCACTAGTAATCGGACGGTGACTAAGGCCATTTTGCAAATCGGTGGGGTCATCGGTAGGAAATCATTCGTAGTTAAAAGTCATCGATGTCTCCAACGATGCCTCACATTGCTCCTCATCGGCAACCCATCATTGACAAATCTGTCTAGGATTGGCCGATGTATGGCCGAGTATCGTCTATTGTCCGTTGAATATGAGATCATCGGGGAATTGAGTGGTTGGCAACAGACATCGGCCAATCATCGGTCGATGTTCGACCATACATTGGCCCATAGTCGACCGATGTATGAACGATGTTCATCAATATATGAGCAATGTAATTAATATACATCGGCCGATTACCCTGGAACATCGTTTTATGATTATCAATGCATCGCTGGGCCTTCGTAAAGTATCAGTTACATTATCCAGCGATGGGGTATACGATAAGAAACCGATGCGTTTTTTTATGAAAATGGCGTGGTTGCCGACCGGGCACCACTGGTGATCGGACGGTGACTGAGGCCATTTTGCGAATCGGTGGGGTCATCGGTAGGAAATCATTCGTAGTTAAAATTCAGCGATGTCTCCAACGACGGCTCACATCGCTCCTCATCGGCAACCCATCATTAACACATATTTCAAGGATCGACCGATGTATGGCCGAGCATCGTCAAGTTTCTGTTGAATCTGAGGTCATCGGGGAGTTGAGTGGTGTTCAACAGATAACGGCCGATCATCGGTCGATGTTCGACCAAACACTGGCCCGTAGTCGACCGATGTACGAATGATGTTAACCACTGTATGAGCGATGTAATATACATCGGTCGATTATCCTGGAACATCGTTTTATGATTAGCAATGCATCTCTTGGCCTTTGTAAGTCCGGCCGGCATCCACGTATTTTTTATCATAAGAAGCATTGGTTGCACATCGTATACCCATCGCTGGATAATGTGACTGATACTTTAAGGACTACTAGGCCGATATGGACCGATGTTGGGGCATCGTTAACACCACGGAATACCACCGATTACCACCGGTCTACGGCTACCGTCCGGGAAATGTGACCTAGGCATAAGTCCAACTGGAAACTACACATTTTTTATCAAAAAAACGTATCGGTTGCCCATCGTATACCCCATCGCTTGATAATGTGACTGATGCTTATGGCCTACTAGGCCGATGTGGACCGATGTTGAGGCATCGCTAACACCACGGATAACCACCGATTACCACCGGTCTACGGCCACCGGACGGTAAATGTGACCTAGGCATTAATAGGTCAAATATTCACAAGTCAGCCATTCGTCGCCCTATCATCAAGCTCTGAGCAACAGTTTAAATTTAACAGTCTGCCGAAATTTTGGACACCCTTATTGTCGAACGACGTACGACCGACTTAATAAACTGATCGAAGGTTGGTCAAGGGATAACTTCAATTGAAAAAATCGGCCACCGACGCAGAAAAAATATGTCACATTTCCAAAAACTACCAACGGCCGATGGTTTTTGAAGCAAAAATGGGATTCTTTGGGTGACAGTCTGCAGTTCATCTGCCGTTAACCTGCCCGATTTTGACCTCTTGTTTGTCTGCCGTCCAATTTTGTGTCCACCGATCCAATGTTTAATTAATTTTTTCTCCTTCGGTGGCCGTTTCTCCACTTGAACCAATTAATCTGTGGACCAACCTTCGATCATCGTCCAACCATCGGCGGTCACTTTATGAAGTCGGTCGTCCGTCTTTCGACATTGAGGGATTCCAAAATATGGACTGACAGTTAAAATCAAACTAATGCCTAGGTCACATTTAAGCCGATGGTCGAGCGACTAAATTTTTCTGGTCTTGTCTGCCGGCCGTCACGAGTATCGGGCGACACGGAGCAGTCACTTTAATTCCTAGGAACACCGATGACTTGGATAAATAACACAAAAAAATCTTTTTTTCTCTAGAAATGAGCAGTTTTTTATATATCTATACTCAGATGAGTGAGGTGAGTAATGTTTGCAAGGCAAAGTGGCCGCAAAGTTTTGTAAGATTGTGACTCAATTTTGAAAATGTGTGCAAAATTTTGTATAGAATTGAATAAAAAACGACAAATGGCGCATATCTAAGCAGCAAGGAATACTTAAGTTTCTTTATATCTTACGGATTAACATTTATGTTATTTTCGTTCAAAAAAATATATATCAATCCATGCATAAAAGATTTGTTTGTGTTATGTATCCTTAATAGGTCAAATTTTACTCTATATACATGTATTACTCCTGTCACTTATTTGAATATAGATCTATGAAAAATATTGCTGATTTCTACAGAAAAACAAGAGACCAATGGGCCATATCGATCACCTGAGAAACTTTCACCATGCTGTTTTTTACAAGATTCCTCTCTTGTTATACCTATCGTGACCCCATCCTACCCCATCGGTCATGATTGGACAATTTAAAATCTAAACTTTCCCAGTATCCTTCCACATAAATGTCAGCTTTTCTGGCCCAGTGGTTCTTCAGAAGAAGATATTTAAAGTTTTTCCCAATATATTTCTATGTAAAACTCTGAATTCCTATTGTGGCCCCTCCCTACCCCCGGGGGTTATGATTTGAACAATTTAGAATCTACACTACCCCCAGGATGCTTCCATATAAGTTGCAGCTTTTCTGGCCGTGTGGTTCTTCAGAAAAAAGTTTTTCAGAGATTTTCCTATACATTTCTATGTAAAACTTTGATTCTCTACTGTGGCCCCGCCCTACCCCTGGGGGTCATATTTTGAACAATTTAGAATCTACATTTCCCCAGAATGCCTCCACATGAATTTCAGCTTTTCTGGCCAAGTGGTTCTTGAGAAAAAGTTTTTCAAAGATTTTTCCTATATATTTCTATGTAAAACTTTCATTCCTATTGTGGCCCCGACCTACCTCGGGGGGTCATGATTTGAACAATTTATAATTTACATTTCCCAAGGATGCCTCCACATAAGTTTCAGCCTTTCTGGCCCAGTGGTTCTTGAGAAGAAATTTTTCATAGATTTCCCAATATATTTCTATGTAAAAATGTGATTCCCTATTGTGGCCCAGCCCTACCCCCGGGAGTCGAGATTTGAACAATTTAGAATCTGCACTACTTCAAGATGCTTCAACTTTAGTTTCAGCTTTTCTGGCCCAGTGGTTCTTGAGAAAAAAGATTTTTAAAGGTTTTTCCAACATATTTCTATGTAAAACTTTGATTCCCTATTGTGGCCCCGTCCTACCCCTGGGGGTCATAATATATGACCAATTTAGAATCTACACTACCCCAGGATGCTTCAACATGAATATCAGCTTTTCTGGCCTGGTGGATCTTAAGAAGAATTTTTAAATTACCCCACCCTATTTTTGTTTTCTTGATTATCTTCCTTTGTGAAGGGACTTGGCCCTTCATTTTAAAAAATTCAATTTCCCTTCACACAAGGTTGCTTTATACCAAGTTTAGTCAAAATTGGCTCAGTGGTTCTTAAGAAGAAGTCGAAAATGTGAAAAGTTTAAAGACAGACGGACGGACGGACGGACGACGGACTAAATGTGATCAGAAAAGCTCACTTGAGCCTTCTGCTCAGGTGAGCTAAAATGATTTTTTTGTTATTTATCAAAATCATCGATGTTTCTAGGAATTAAGTTGACTGCCCGATCATGTTTTTTCAGCTGACCATACCAGAAAAATTTGGTCGCCCGAGCTTGGGCTTAAACGTGACCTAGGCATAACTTGGACCGATGAACACAAAATTGGTCGGCCGACAAAAAAAGGTAAAATAGGGCAAGATTACGTTCGATTAACTGTCGAATGTCCCCCGAAGAATCTAAATTTTTTCCTCTAAAACCGTCGGCCGTTGTTCGTTTTTGGAAATGTGACTGGGGTTTAAGTCAGATTTCCCGGCCGGTGGCTGTAGACTTGTTGTAATCGGTGGTGCGAGCGATGTCCCACATCTGTCACAGCAACAGACATACCTGCATGGCATCAATTTCCGGCCGGATATCGGATATTTTTCACCGATCATCCCACAATGGACGGCCGGTGACGCTCGTACATTTGTGAACATCTGTCGTATATTGATCGACTATGGGCTAACATTTGGTCAAACGTCGACGGATAATCGGCTGATGTCTGTTGCCCACCACTCACCCCGATGACCTCATATTCGGCAGACACTGTGCAGTGCTTGACTTTACATCGACCGATCCTTACATGTAAACTGCGCATCGGTGGATACATTGCTGAATTTTTTTTTCAACTTATTTTCTCCCGATTACCCTCACAAAATTGCCCAATTACCTAAGTCACCATCCGATTACTATGGTTTAAGCACGAATATTTTCCTTAGAACAAATCTGGAATACAGAAAAAAAAGAATCTGGAAAGCATGATTCCGGGACTATATAATGTATATCTCGCTACTTGTAAGTGGTATTAACGGAAAAAATGTTATTTAATAAATCTGAATCTTTAATTGTTAACATTAAATTTAAATAAAAAAATATTGTTATAAATGTCTGTAGAAATCTTTCATCTACATAAATAACTATACATTGTAAAAAAAAATGAATATGCTGATTCACCTTCCCTAATGTTACTTTTATATTTAAACAATCAAAAAAGCAGTCTATAGCTGTAACCTATATTCTTTATTTCATAAAAAGTGCCTTGTGTATAATTTAGATAATAGACCATGTAAAAGGACGATTCTGAAATTTGGTTCCATGGCCTTAGGTTGGATTAATTTAAAATTGCTCTTAACGTCACACTCTCCCGGATGACAAACATCGGTCTTTCATTATTAAATCGAAGACATAAATTCATGAATTAAGTCATAAAATAATCCACAAATATTGTTCCAATTTGCAAGAACCGAAATCAACAAAGTCGTATTAACATTTATACATACCAATTAAACAGTGTGGGTCTACGTTAGCCCAAAGATATGATGCCAATATGTTCCAATATCATCGACAATATGTTCCGATATCACCGAAAAGTGAACGTTATCAAACATTGACCCATTTTTGTTATGCCGATATCAACATACAGTCAGAGTGACTATAAGTTACCAACGTTTGGCCAATACCAATATGTATTCTGACGGGGACTGTGAAGTTATATATTAATAAAATACAATATGTAAATATGTAGATACAAGAGGACAAAGGTGATGAGGTAAAAAGTGAGCCTTCTGACAATAGTGATGAACATGAAGAGGTACAAAGTCAGCCTACAGACAAAAGTGATGAAAGTGAAGAGGTAGAAATTGAGCCTACAGATGTAGAAGTACATGTGCATGAACCACATGAGCCGACACTTGTTCATAAGGTATTTATAATAAATCAATTCAATAAACCTAAGAAAAAGTCTCAAATGAGTTTTTCTTACTGATTTCTATATTAATTTGTCGTCATTATTGAGGTAAATTTTGCTGTCGTTATAAACGTTCTACATTTGATTTTTTTCTTCAGAATATTTACCGTTCACGGAAGCTCAGTCGGTAGAGCGCTCGCTCCGTGATCGGGAGGTCGTGAGTTCGTATCTCTGCCGCGACTGACCTAGTCGTTAAAATTGGTAGCAACTGTTCCTTTGCCAAGCGCTCGGCACTTTGAAGTGAAAGTTGAGGGTCATTCGGATGAGACCTTAAAAAACGAGGCCCCATGTCAGCGGCAGACTTTGGCACGATAATGATCCCTTACTGCTCAATGGCCCTGAGTGCTGAGTAAAGGTTAAAATTTGAAGCCCTTCACCGGCATACGGTGAAGTCTCCATATGAGTGAAAAATTCTCAAGAGGGACGTTGAACAATATACAATCAATCAATCTTCAGAATATTTTGAAACAAAAAATGAATGGATACTAAGGTTTTTATGTTTCGTCGGTGAAATATGGAGATAAAAACAAGCTCAAAAGTCCATAAAAACAATTTAAAAACGAAAGCAGAGTAAACAGGCCTCTTAAAGCATTAGAAGTAGAATCAGGTGCAATGGGGAAATTAAGCATTTTCTGACGACCTGTCAACTCTGTCACATGCTTCTTGTCAAGATCAGACAAACGGGATATTTTTTTCTATTAAATATCAATCATATGATTAATTGATTGAATGATCGAGTGTTTGTTTTATATCCGATTCGTAAATTTTGCACTCATACACATGTTTAGAGATATCCCCATATACAGCGTGGAAGGGTTTCACTCGGCACTCAGGACAGATGAACAGTTAGAGATCATCATTATGTCAACCCCTTGTGTTAAACGGCGCATAGGTTTTAAATGCTTCAAAGGACTCGCAACCTTTACTTCAAAATGCCAAACGCTTGGCAAAGGAACATTTGCTGCCTAATTTATATCGACTTATGTCAGTCAAGGCTGAGGTTCAAATTCATGAAACACATGGAAATAACGAACAGTATTCAAGAGCAAAATTCCATAAAACAATACTAAACAGGAGCAGAGCAAACATGTACCTCCAAAACATCGGAGATGGGATCAGGTGCCATGGAGGAGTGAGCATCCCTTGCCGACCGGTCACACCCGCCGTGTGCTCCTTGTCATGTTCGGGAAATAAGGGAAAAATTCGTCGTCAATATAGTGTATAAATAATGGACTAACAATTATAAAATGAAAAACGTCAGTCAGCATATGACTCAATGATAAATTGTTTTTGCTGACAAGGTCATTGTATCGACCATAGATATATGAAATGATGACTTTAAACGAGACAGCTGAAATTCTTGTTTAATTAACTTGTTTGTCAATAATTTACCTCGTTTCAGAAATTGTTCATAATTAGAACATGCTCTTGCTTATCGAATCAACTGAGATATATAAACTCCGTATGCAGGTGATGAAGGATTATTGCTGCATAGGTAAGGGAAGTTGACTATAGAGTAGTTAAAGTCATCACGTTTATCATTTATCGAGCTCGAGGGCCTATTGATTAGTTTATTTGAAATATGAAAATATCGAACAGTTACAAATTCTCAAGTCCCGTGCTCAAAAGTCCATTTCAACAAAACAAATCGAGATCGGGGCAAAAACTTCAGAGTTTGAATCAGGTGCTAGGATTAAGCATAGAAACTGATATTAATCCAATATGAAGGTAAAAAGGGTACATGTACATTGCTTCACAAATAAGAAAATATTAGGATAGAGAAAATTTTAAAATGCAGGCGAACAAGAATCTGCTGAATCTTCAATATCAACATCAAGGGGAAACACAAGTAAATCGAATCAACGTAGGAAGGGGAGAAAATGTTATTTTTAAAATTTTCTCGAATATGACAAGGAACGCACAAGACGGGTGTGACAGGTCGGCGGGGTCGGGGTGCGCAATCCTCCATGGCAAATGATCATCCCACTTCTTTGAGGACCATGTTTGCTCCGCTCCTATTTTGTAATGTTTAATGGATCTTTGAGCTCGAAAACTGTTCGTTATCTCATCGTTATCACATCTTTAGTCAATATTACATTGGTCAAAGATTGTCATTAAAATGAACAACTTAGGGTTTGGGGGTTTTTTTTTTGCTACAGATATAATTGATTGATTGATTGTTTTGTTCTTTAACGTCCCTCTTGAGAATTTTTCACTCAAATGGAGACGCCACCACTTGCCAGTGGAGAGCTACAAATTTAGTCCTACATGTATACACTCGTCACCCAGGGCTCTGAGTAGTGAGGAATCATTTTAGTTTCAGCATCTACTGCAACACAGGGCCTCGGTTTATTAGTCTAATCTGAAGGACCGATCTCCAAGTCCCACAGTGCGATTCGATCCCACGATGAGCGACTCTAAAGCAGATGCTCTTACCACTGCACAACGCGGGCGACAAAATTAACTTGATAATCTTACGATGAAAAAAATACCTTACATAAGGATTGAAGCTTAGTCAAGACGAACATCTATAATTTGTTGTTGTTGTTGTTGTTGTTTATTTTTGAGAGTTTTATGATATAACTAGGTTTTTATTGAACTTTGACTGATTATAATCCCAAGACAATCCCGTTCAATGAAATCTTCTTAGTAAGAAATAAATAATCAAAAATGAAATTTTATTGAATTAACAACAAAAGCTTGATCAAATGCAAACATTCTTT
This sequence comes from Saccostrea cuccullata, assembly GCF_032062105.1. NCBI lineage: Eukaryota > Metazoa > Mollusca > Bivalvia > Ostreida > Ostreidae > Saccostrea > Saccostrea cuccullata. Next base: position 268,198 of record NW_026926328.1, read on the forward strand.
GCAACACATTTTAATTTAAGACCTCGATTTCACATATTATGTGTAGATATACATGGACCATAACCTTGACATATGGAAATAACAAAAAGTTTAGAAGTAGAATCAACCCTTTCGAATATAATCAAGGATATATAATTTTTGACAGAAACCGGCACGTAATTGGTGCAGGAATGTACTTATAGTGATTTTTTTCCTCGCCGTCTCTATTGGTGCAGCA